>NC_074685.1:11608814-11768814 GCF_029448725.1 Salvelinus fontinalis
CCGGGACAGCTGGTGCTCTCATGCATGCTTCAGTGTTGCTTGCCTTGAAGCGTGCACAGACGTAATTTAGCTCGTCTGGTAAGCTCGTGTCACAGGCAGCTCGCGGCTGGGCTTCTCTTTGTAGTCCGTAATAGGTTGCAAGCCCTGCCACATCTGACGAGCATTAGAGCCAGTGTAGTACGATTCAATCTTAGTCCTGTATTTACGCTTTGCATGTTTGATGGTTCGTCGGAGGGCATAGCGGGATTTCTTGTAAGCGTCCAGGGTTAGAGTCCCGCTCCTTGAAAGCAGCAGCTCTACCTTTTAGCTCAGTGCGAATGTTGCCTGTAATCCATGGCTACTGGTTGGGGTATGTACGTACAGTCACTGTGGGGACAATGTCATCGATGCATTTATTGACGAAGCCGGTGACTGATGTGGCATACTCCTCAATGCCATCGGATGAGTCCCGGAACATATTCCAGTCCGTGCTAGCAAAACAGTCCTGTAGCGTAGCATCTGCGTCATCTAACCACTTCCATATTGAGCGAGTCAGTGGTACTTCCTGCTTTCGTTTTTGCTTGGAAGCAGTAATCAGGAGGATAGAATTATGGTCAGATTTACCAAATGCAGGGCGAGAGAGAGCTTTGTACACATCTCTGTGTGTTGAGTAAAGGTGGTCTAAAGTTTTTTTTCCTCTGGTTGCACATTTAACATGCTGATAGAAATTAGGTAAAACCGATTCAAGTTTCCCTGCATTAAAGTCCCCAGCCACTAGGAGCGCCACCTCTGGATGTGTCATGTAAATGCATCATAAGGCAGAAACTGCATTGGCCCAACTCTTTAAATACATGGCTCTGCTGTCGTCTATTTCAGTCCATTTCAACTACTTACCTCCACTTTTTTAATCTCACCAACGTCAGCTCCATGAGCCTCGAAGGACTCCAGAGACCCAGACTCAAAGCACTTCTTCCCCCCAGGCAGGTCCAGCCACAGCCTCTGTGTTTGGGTGTGGTTTGGCCCCATGATGATCACATAGACCCTGCTGCAGGTACTGGCATCGTTTTCTGCCCCCGTGGAGATGGTGAAGTGGTATGGGATGACTGCAGAGACACAAGGTAATGTGTTTGATTGTATGTGTAAGAGTGAGCAGCTGTTTCTCCAAACTCTGCCTCTACAAAGCAGAATGCAAATAAAGACTTTTCTCTGGAGTTATCAATCAGCTCATTGCAATGCATGAAACTGGTGAAATTCAGTCTTTTTTCATAACTCGTTTTTTGTCAATGTGTGTGTGCTGGGGGAGTGGGTTGTGAATGGATGTGTGTGTGCTGGGGGAGTGGGTTGTGAATGGATGTGTGTGTTTATATTGACAGTAGTGTGTGTTTACTGACTGGTGCTCTCCTTTTGGATGTCCTCCCCTTTCTTCTTCTTCTTGTTCATGTTGCTGTCCACACTCTTCATGATCAGGGCTGAGCTCTTCTTACTGCTCTGGATAGACTCCCTCTCCCCCTCGTAACCCTGAGAGGATACTCAGGTCACACACACTTGCCAGGGTTCTTTGTGTACGTGTACACACACACACACACACACACACACACACACACACACACACACACACACACACACACACACACACACACACACACACACACACACACACACACACACACACACACACACACACACACACACACACCAAGGCCAAAAGGCCTCTATAACATTACCTTGACATAGAACATCCTTTCGATGCGTCTGTCCTCTCTCTTCCTGGACAGCCAGCGCTCACACAGGAACAGGAAGACCTCCTCCATATCCTCGTCAACCACCTCCACCTGGTCCAGGTACCAATCAGCACTCATCATGCTGTTGTCATGGCGAATCTTCATTCTAAACACCTGACCCAGGTCCACCGCCTCAATGGTGAACTTATCCACCTGGAATAGAAGGCAGGGGCTCATACACTGAGTGTACAAAATGTTATGGAGACTTGCTCTTTCCATGACAGACTGAATCAAGGTGAAAGCTATGATCCCTTATTGATGTCACTTGTTAAATCCACTTCAATCAGTGTAGATGAAGCAGAGGTTAAAGAAGGATGTTTAAGCATTGAGACAATTGAGACATGGATTGTATGTGTGCCATTCAGAGGGTGAATGGGCTAGACAAAATATTTAAGTGACTTTAAACTGGGTATGGTAGTAGGTGCCAGGTGCACCGGTTTGTGTCAAGAACTGCAACACTGCTGGGTTTTTCACCCTCAACAGTTTCCTGTATGTATCAAGAATGGTCCACCACCCAAAGGACATCCATCCAACTTGGCACAACTGTGGGAAGCATAGGAGTCAAGGGCCAAAGGAGGGGGGGTGCTCTTAATGTTTTATACACTCAGTGTATACTGCCTTAAAATTATTGTACAATTTTATGCTGTGATGCAAAAGCCAATAAACATACACATGAATGACAGAAAGGCCTAGTCAGGGATACGTAGTCAGGGATACTAGGCCTTTCTGTCATTCAAGTGTATGTTTATTGGGATACGTAGTCAGGGATACGTAGTCAGGGATACGTAGTCAGGGATACGTAGTTAGGAATACGGTAAGGTCTGTATTCTGTCTCTTACCGCTCCTCTCTCAAACTTGTTGCCGTTGGTCTCAGACTTGCTGAGTTTGCGCTCGCCAGTGTCTCCCAGGTCTCCGTAGATGGTCAGGAAGACGTTGGCATCGGTGCCTGCGTCGTAAACATCGCCCGTCATCACAGACACTTTGTAAGTATGAGCTACCGGCAGAGATAGGCACAGATAACAGATAAGAAAACACAGATAGACAACCCACAGACGGAAGGCATAACAATGTACTGAAGTGTTCAAATGGGAACAAATTGCCGACACTCTGCGTGACTGCAGAGGAGAAAGAGACCAATTTAAGCAGAAAACTGCCTCATTATTTACTTGGCAGACAAAGAGTCTGACAAACAAAGAGGTGCACTCTGCTGTAATGGCCAGCCTCCAGTGTGTATGTGTGCGTGTGTGTACTCTCCACTGAATCTTCCACCTCAGTATGTGTGTGTGTGTGTGTGTGTGTGTGTGTGTGTGTGTGTGTGTGTGTGTGTGTGTGTGTGTGTGTGTGTGTGTGTGTGTGTGTGTGTGTGTGTGTGTGTGTGTGTGTGTGTGTGTGTGTGTGTGTGTATTTGTTTGCGTGTTTGCACCAGCTGGTGTGTTTATGCGAGGGCGTGTATGCTTAGGCCTAAATGTGTGTGTGTGTGCGTGCGTGTTAGCGTGTGTTTGCATGTGTCTGTGTGTACGTACTCTCCAGTGCATCTTCCACCTCAACCTCGCTGACTTTCAGGGTACCATCCCGTAGTAGTTTCTCCGTTATGATGTCAGAAGGCACTAACTCTCTCACTGTTTCTCCATCATCCTCTGACTTGGCCAGCCAGCGCTCACATGGGAAGATAATAGTCTCCGACCCCTAGAGAAAGCCAGAGCAGCAGTGTGTGACTGAATATACTCCAGGTCTCTCCAAGAGGAGAAGAGCACCACCTTGTGACTAAAAATTGTATTGTTTTGATAGATAATAGTGAAGACCGGTGTAGTTTTACCCTGCCCCTAGACACTGGTCTTAGATCAGTTATTTGGAAATTTTACCTAATGGTTGAGGTTAGGATTTGGGGAGGGTAAGCTGATTATAGATCTGTAACTGAGTAACAGAGTAGCCTTTCTCCTGTGTACCTTCCCCTTCCTCAGCAGTCGTCTGATCTCCACTCTGTCCAGGTGCCAGCCTCCGTTTAGCCCTCTGTTGTCATGACCAATACGGATCTTCTCTATGACATCACCCACGTCCTCCAACTCCACAGTGTTACAGAAACATCACCCTCATCATCATCATGAGGCACATTATCATCATACACATCATCCACATCCTTATCATCCTCATTCCAGAATAATATTTTCCCTACACAGCTGTCTGCTCTTTACATTGTCTTATGGGTGTCTGGTCGTACCTCAACGATGAACATGTCCTCAGCTCCCCTCTCAAAGTACATGGTCCTCTCCCTCTTGTTGACACAGAGAGACCTCTGCTGGGTGCACACCCCGTCTCGGCCGTAGAGCACGATGAACACATCTGCATCTGTACCCGCTGCAAACAGGTCACTGGTGAACGTTTTGATCTCATAGGGCACAACTGTGACAGAGGGAAAACAAGGCTTAGAGTATCATATATCATTAGTCATGGGGGGGGGGGGGGAAATATTGATACAGTTACATATCGCAATATCAATTTGTATAAAAATACACTGCTCAAAAAAATAAAGGGAACACTTAAACAACACAATGTAACTCCAAGTCAATCACACTTCTGTGAAATCAAACTGTCCACTTAGGAAGCAACACTGATTGACAATAAATTGCACATGCTGTTGTGCAAATGGAATAGACAAAAGGTGGAAATTATAGGCAATTAGCAAAACACCCCCAAAAAAGGAGTGATTCTGCAGGTGGTGATCACAGACCACTTCTCAGTTCCTATGCTTCCTGGCTGATGTTTTGGTCACCTTTGAATGCTGGCGGTGCTCTCACTCTAGTGGTAGCATGAGACGGAGTCTACAATCAACACAAGTGGCTCAGGTAATGCAGTTCATCCAGAATGGCACATCAATGCGAGCTGTGGCAAAAAGGTTTGCTGTGTCTATCAGCGTAGTGTCCAGAGCATGGAGGCGCTACCGGGAGACAGGCCAGTACATCAGGAGACGTGGAGGAGGCCGTAGGAGGGCAACAACCCAGCAGCAGGACCGCTACCTCCGCCTTTGTGCAAGGAGGTGCACTGCCAGAGCCCTGCAAAATGACCTCCAGCAGGCCACAAATGTGCATGTGTCTGCTCAAACGGTCAGAAACAGACTCCATGAGGGTGGTATGAGGGCCCGACGTCCACAGGTGGGGTTTGTGCTTACAGCCCAACACCGTGCAGGACGTTTGGCATTTGCCAGAGAACACCAAGATTGGCAAATTCGCCACTGGCGCCCTGTGCTCTTCTCAGATGAAAGCAGGTTCACACTGAGCACATGTGACAGACGTGACAGAGTCTGGAGACACCGTGGAGAACGTTCTGCTGCCTGCAACATTCTCCAGCATGACCGGTTTGGCGATGGGTCAGTCATGGTGTGGGGTGGCATTTCTTTGTGGGGCCGCACAGCCCTCCATGTGCTCGCCAGAGGTAGCCTGACTGCCAATAGGTACCGAGATGAGATCCTCAGACCCCTTGTGAGACCATATGCTGACACATGCACATTTGTGGCCTGCTGGAGGTAATTTTGCAGGGCTCTGGCAGTGCACCTCCTTGCACAAAGGCGGAGGTAGCGGTCCTGCTGCTGAGTTGTTGCCCTCCTACGGCCTCCTCCACGTCTCCTGATGTACTGGTCTGTCTCCTGGTAGCGCCTCCATGCTCTGGATACTACGCTGACAGACACAGCAAACCTTTTTGCCACAGCTCGCATTGATGTGCCATCCTGGATGAACTGCACTACCTGAGCCACTTGTGTGGGTTGTAGACTCCGTCTCATGCTACCACTAGAGTGAGAGAATCGCCAGCATTCAAAAGTGACCAAAACATCAGCCAGGAAGCATAGGAACTGAGAAGTGGTCTGTGGTCACCACCTGCAGAATCACTCCTTTTTTGGGGGTGTCTTGCTAATTGCCTATAATTTCCACCTTTTGTCTATTCCATTTGCACAACAGCATGTGCAATTTATTGTCAATCAGTGTTGCTTCCTAAGTGGACAGTTTGATTTCACAGAAGTGTGATTGACTTGGAGTTACATTGTGTTGTTTAAGTGTTCCCTTTATTTTTTTGAGCAGTGTATATACTGTATATACACAGTATATGTATATACAGTACCAGTCAAAAGTTTGGACACACCTACTCATTTAAGGGTTTTTCTTTATTTTTACTATTTTCTACATTGTAGAATAATTGTGAAGACATCAAAACTATGAAATAACACATCATGTAGTAACCAAAAAAGTGTTAAACAAATCAAAATATATTTTACATTTGAGAATTTTCAAAGTAGCCACCCTTTGCCTTGATGACAGCGTTGCACACTCTTGGCATTCTCTCAACCAGCTTCATGAGGTAGTCATCTGGAATGCATTTCAATTAACAGTTGTGTCTTGTTAAAAGTACATTTGTGGAATTTCTTTCCTTAATGCGTTTGAGCCAATCAGTTGAGTTGTGACAAGATAGGGATGGTAAAAGACCAAGTCCATATTATGTCAAGATCAGCTCAAATTAGCAAAGAGAAATGACAGTCCATCATTATTTTAAGACATGAAGGTCAGTCAATTCAGAAAATGTCAAGAACTTTGAAAGTTTCTAAAAGTGCAGTCGCAAAAAAACATCAAACGCTATGATGAAACTGGCTCTCATGAGGACCGCCACAGGAAAGGAAGACCCAGAGTTACCTCTGCTGCAGAGGATAAGTTCATTAGAGTTAACTGCACCTTAGATTTCAGCCCAAATAAATGCTTCACAGACACATCTTAACATCAACTGTTCCGAGACTGTGTGAATCAGGCATTCATGGTTGAATTGCTGCAAAGAAACCACTACTTAAGAACACCAATAAGAAAGGACTTGCTTGGGACAAAAAACATGAGCAATGGACATTAGACTGGTGGAAATCTGTCCTTTGGTCTGATGAGTCCAATTTGAGATTTTTGGTTCCAACCGCCGTGTCTTTGTGAGACGCAGAGTAGGTGAACGGATGATCTCCGCATGTGTGGTTCCCACCGTGAAGCAGGGTGGAGGACGTGTGATGGTGTGGGGGTGCTTGCTGGTGAGACTGACAGTTATTTATTTAGAATTCAAGGCACACTTAACCAGCATGGCTACCACAGCATTCTGCAGCGATATGCCATCCCATCTGGTTTGCACTTAGCTCATTTGTTTTCAACAGGACAATGACCCAATACATCTCCAGGCTGTGTAAGGGCTATTTGACCAAGAAGGAGAGTGATGGAGTGCGGCATCAGATGACCTGGCCTCCACAGCCAACAAGTCCTCAGCATATGTGGGAACTCCTTCAAGACTGTTGGAAAAGCATTCCAGGTGAAGCTTGTTGAGAGAATGCCAAGAGTTTACAAAGCTGTCATCAAGGCAAAGGGTGGATACTTTTGATGTCTTCACTATTGTTGTACAATGTAGAAAATAGTCAAAATAAAGAAAAACCCTTGAATGAGTAGGTTTGTCCAAACTTTTGAATGGTAGTGTACATATATTATATTATTATAATTATTTTTGGTTTCTGTAGGTAGCTTGTTCTCCATCTTCTTTTTAAATGCTGAGCCAACATGTTTTCAGCACTTTTATTTCCCTGACCGATCAAAACTCATTTTGACATGCTCTCTCTTGTCTCTCTGTACCAGACAATCACAGTAAATCGCAGTATCGAATCACAATATATATAGAATCGTGAGAATGGCATACATATTGTAATGGCATCTACGTTTCGGGATAATATTGTATTGTGAGGTCCCTGGCAATTCCCAGCCCTATATGACATGGTATGGTAGTATAGGGTCCTGTACGATATGGGTTATCTACAATAAGTACAGAGTGCATTAGGCTGGCTCTTGGTATGCCAGGTATGGCCTTATATGGTTTGATATGGGATAGTAACACTGTGTAGAGTGGTGGTATGTTAGTCGGCTACAACGTGGGTTATCTAAGTATAGTATGCTGCAGGTTGGTTCTTACATGGTGTGTAGAGCTCAGTCTGGAGGTCTGCAGGGAAGAGGTCCCTGACAATGGCCCCGTCGTCCTCTCCCTTATCCAGCCAGCGACCACAGGGGAACCTCAGCCTCTGGCCCAGGGAGGGGGCATCCACCTCTACCCAGTCCAGGAACCAGCCTGATGCTGCCCCTGTATAGGCATGACACATTATCACTGGAAGTGTGTGTGTGTGTGTGTGTGTGTGTGTGTGTGTGTGTGTGTGTGTGTGTGTGTGTGTGTGTGTACATAATATGTGTAATCACATATCATATATATGTATGAGCTTGTTTAACCTGAGTTGTCATGCCCTATGCGTATTTTCTTCAGTGTTCCAATATCCACAGCTTCCACTGTAAACTCATCGATCATGGCCTGCTCAAACTTATTCTTATGTAACTTGGATGCTTTCAGCATTATGATGCCTGTGAAAACACACAGCAGTAAATATCATAGTTAGTAGGATATACAAATACACACACTCTAGGACACAAACATGTACTGTATATCACCCATCTCAGTGTCTGTAAAGCATCGTTACCTGTATCATCCTTCATGCCATACAGGATGGCGAACACGTTGGCATCAGTGCCCGCATACTTCTTGTCTCCAGTCTTTACCCTCATTGTGAAGGTGGTGGACATGGCTGACAGACACATCAACCAAATCAGATGACAATCTATTCTTGATAATGCATTGTTATTATTCAGTCAAATCTAATGTTATATTGTATAACTAGTGATTAACAACACCTAGAGGTTAGCATGTGTTGTTTTCCAGAGGGAATAGAAAATTAATACTTTGTATTTATTAAGGATCCCCATTAACTGCTGACTTGGTGGCAGCTACTCTTCCTGGGGTCCAGCAACATTAAGGCAGTTATATACAATTTAAAATAATACATGACATTACATTTCATAACACTTTTCACAACACATTAAGTGTGTGCCCTCAGGCCACTACTCTACTACCACAGATCTACAATACAAAATCCATGTGTACGTGTGTGTAAGCGTACAGCACGACATACAAAAAGAACTGTTCTGAAAATAACGGGAGCAAACTCAACACAAGAGCAAACAATTAGCAATTAGCCTCCAGTGTGTCTGTGTCTCACCCTTCTGCTCCAGGCCGAGTGTTGCACTGGAGTTTTCCTCGTCATCATCATCATCATCATCATCCTCACCCTTCTTCATAAAGGCCTCGTCCACAGGGACCAGCTCCCTGGCAATCTGTCCGTCATCCTCATCGATGGCCAGCCACCGTTTACATGGGAAGTAGTACCTAGAACACTACCGGGTCAGGTTTCTAAACTCTGTCCGTCCGTCCGTCCGTCCGTCCGTCCGTCCGTCCGTCCGTCTGTCTGTCTGTCTGTCTGTTTGTCTGTGACATGATAATAACCGATGTATACTAATAATTATTGTGTAATCCTGTGCCCCCCCCTTACGTGGTGTCGTCTTTGTTGTCTACTATCTCCACCCTGTCCAGGAACCAGGCAGCATGAGGTTGGCTGTTGTCGTGACGAATCCTCAGCTTCTTCAGAATGCCCAGATCGATGGCCTGCATGGAGAACACGTCCTCCTGAATCCCGCAGTAAAACCATGGGAAAAGTCAGAGGTCAAAGGCATGATTCAAAGGTTAATTAAAGGTTACTGTAGCCTGGAACATCTTTTTCAATGATCAATAGTTGTTCAATGCTTTAATTTATTAAATCAGGAACAAAGGTCAGAGGTCAAACAGCTAGGTCAATTGGAGAGGGGTCGTAGTTCAAGAGCCATCCGGATATTATTGACATCATCATCATATTGGCAGATTGCTTCTTCACCTGCCCCTTCTCAAATTTGTTGAGGTTGTTGGACTTTCTTAGTTTCCGCTCGCCCGTGTCACCGATCTCTCCGTAGATGTTGATGTACACGTTGGCATCGGTTCCGGCTCCCCACATGGGGCCAGTAAACACATGGACCTCATAGGAGTTCTCTGTGGATCATCCAGATTCACATAGTCACTCATTACATAATCCATGACCATACAATAATTACAACTATTCACTCCCCTCCAGCCTCCTATCAATAATTGGCTTCGCACTTAACACACCAGATATAACTGATCTTGGTTCATATTGAAGTCAACGATTACTTGATGAATCAGGTGTGTTAAGTGCTGTGCGGAACAAAATCATGAACACACTGCGGCCCCCCAGGACCAGACCCTGTGCTCTAACTCTACCTCCACCCCCCCCCCCCCCCCCCCTTCACCAATACAAGTGTAAATAATGGACTATAAATTGTGCCTTCCTGTATTATAATTATGCTAAAATTTTATAAATGTTATAACTAAATAGCCAATTATATAGAAAGTATTTTTTCTTCTCCGTGATGTTACATACAAACCAGTATCTGCTTTGCTTCAACCTTGGTTTATAAAGACTCATTTATTAGACATATTCAATTCAACTGAGCCATTTACTATATGTTCATATTCATATATTTAATTTATTATTGTTGTTGCATTTTCGAGAAGGAACCTGAAAGTAAGAATTTGATTGGACAATGTATACCATGCATATCCCGTACATAGGACTAATAAAACTTGAAGCCTACCCTCCAGGTCTCCGGGGTCCTCGGGTAGGAGCTCCACCACGATCTCCCCGTCCTCCTCGTCGCGGGCCAGCCAGCGATGACAGGGGAACGTCACGCTCTCTACCACTTCCTGGAGCTCCGTCACGTACTCCTCCTCCTCATCCTCCTCTTTCTTCTTCTTTTTATTCTTCTTCTTGTCCTTCTTGTCATCCTTCGGTTTCTCCTTCACCACTTCCCTCTGTACCATGGCCATAGTGAGCCGCTTGATGTCCACCGTCTCAAGGAACCACCCGTCGCTCACGCCTGAACCATCGTGCCCGATGCGGATTTTGAATAATTTGCCCACGTTCAGCGCCTCGATCTGGGGGTTGAGAGACAGGAAGACAGGTCAATGGTGGTTATTTTTAATTGAATTGATTAGGATCCTCATTAGTCGACATGGTATAACATCACTGGTTTGATCAAGGATGTTAGGAGTCAAAACAAGATATTGTTTTCAGATAAACACATCAGATGTGCCACTCGGTCATGAAATAAACTCTATTCAACTCTCCACTGTAACAAGAAAGAAATTATGTTTGTTCACTGTTGATATGTCACGAAATGTATGATTTTTTTTATATTAAAATACATAAATCATTTAAAAAAGTAAAAAATAACAAATTCTGTCTCAAGTTGTCTATCTACTACCACATATCTACAATACAAAATCCATGTGAGAGCCTACAGAGCAGAGCATCTCTTTATTACGGACAGACCTCTCCCTCCTTACAAATTTGAGATTTGTCATCATCAACTCCACTCCACAACATGGCAGAATTACTGATTTCATGCTACATCTTCTCAAAACCAATGATAGCTGTACTCTTCAAGAATCCATCCAATTCACAAAGGGAAAGTTATTTCCTTCCCACAATTAGAACCCAATCAATGTGTAGTCAGTAGACTACTATTACTGGTTCACTGACTGTATCTGAACAAGGTGATCCAGACCTTATAGATCTCTGTGGTCCCGCGCTCAAAGTTGTTGGAGCGGCTCTTGAGGCTGATGAGCTCGGTCTTGCCCTCCTCTCCGTAGATCTGGCAGAACACATTGGCGTTGGTGCCACCATTGCGCATGTTCCCCGTGACCACTGTGACCTCGTAGTTAATCACTGCAAAACAGAGGGCAGAGCAACATGTCACTAACCAATTAAACCATGGCAAAATGATGGAGAGTGGCGACTAATGCACCACAATCCATCATAATCACTAAGTAGGCCGTCAGCACTTATTACTGGACAGAACTGTATTCATCTAGTCACGTCATCTGATTACAGGTTGTTTCAGTGATAATGTAAGTTTTCTATCATTTTGACTGTTCCTGTACTTTTTCATTGGGTTTTCTTGTGACAATTCTGGTAGCTACATTGTGTGTACAAATGCCCCAGAGTGTTTTTGAAAGCTCTGGTATATTACACAGTGTGTATAAATATTACACTGTAAATATATGTATTCTCTGGCACAGTATGTACTGTATAATACATGCATTGTCTCAGAGTATACAATCTAGTAAATTGTCTGTTACGTTTCTCGATGTCCAGGGTCTCGCTGGGATAGATCTCCACCTCCACCTTGCCATCAGCCTCATCCTTACAGAGCCAGCGATGGCTGGGGAACTGGTACTGCTTCCCATGGACTGGAACAATGATCTGGACACTGTCCAGGAACCAACCAGCACGCAGACCCTCGTTAGTGTGGCCTATCAGCAGACGGTGGATCTACAGAGATAGAAAACAGGAAGTAAGAATCAGGATGGAGGGTCATTTAGCAAATGTTTTTATCCAGTTAACATGGTCCGTATGAGACCCATGTAGGAATCAAAACTACAACTGATGTTTAATAAAGCACCATACAACTCCAAGAAACTGAGACATACACTATAATTACCTACTGTTGGGATGAGTTGGTTTAAATTAGACAACTATAATCTATGTTTCTAGGTTTCTGATCATGTATTCTATAAAACATAAAAAATGACACACTTGTCCGATGTCATAGGTCTCGACGGTGAAGATATCAGTTTGGCCTGTCTCATAGTAGTTACTCAGGTCGTTGTCCGAGACCACCAGGAGTATCCTCGTGGTGTCGCCCTTCTCTCCGTACAACTTAACAAACACCTTGGAGTCCGAGCTGGCCCCATTGATGTTGCCTGTCTTCACCGAGATATGGTAGTTGACATCTTAAAAGACATATGAGGCATGGGTTTTTCCTCTTGTAGACACACACACAACTTTAAATGGGGCCTTGAGTTTTTCATGTTTATTTTCAGATTTTATTTTTTCATTGTTCTGCATATTCACACTAGCTACAGTATGTGAACATCTGTAGTATAATGTTTCTCCTACAGATACGCTATCTTAATTTGACAAGTTTCTCACAGCAAGAAATTTATGCAGGAAATGTGAATTATTAGGTGATTTATAACTAATGGACATTTTTACAAGGGTTGATATTTTTTGTGTTAGGATAAATCAAGTCTGATATTTTAAAGTGGAAATTACAAACTTGACAAGCCTTTTTAAACCTCGATACGCTAGAATTTGCATTTGCTGCTGCGCAGGAAAATTCTCTGTGACAACAGAGTGATCAAATTAGGATAGAACACCTGTACTTGATTTCTTTTGAAACATATCAAGTATCTTTCGATTGTTAGTTTGTCCAGACTGCTGAGTCTGTGTGATTAATGACCATGTTGTTGTTTTTTAAAACTCAGTACAAACTGTCTTTCTATTTGTGCAAATAAACTAAAGTGTTGTCTGTTTCATGGTTGACTCACTGTGGAGACGCAGACCATCTCCTGCTGGCACTAACTCACGAACGATCTGTCCATCGTCCTCATTCCGGTCCAACCACCTGGCATAAAATACACCCAAAAGGAGATACTCCATTTGAATCAACCGCACCTCTACAAGGCACAGGTATACAACCTAAAACACTTTCACTCAACATTGCTTAATGTATAGCCTAGAGGTTGAAGGAGGAAAGTGTTACGGTGTAACAGGGCACCCCAGACTTGTGGTTTAGCTCCAGTTACTGGAGGGAGAGAGACCTGGCTGGCCACAGTGTATTTAGTCCCTATTTGTAATGGGATGCTGGTCCATCAGCTGACTAACTGGTTTAAGCGAGGCAATTGGAGAACTGCCAATAGAGACAGACTGGGTGTGGCCAGGCCAGATGACTGTCTTCCCTGAGGCTGTATGGCTGGTAGTGAAACACTGTGTGATTGGCTGTTTGGTGCTTTAGTTGTTACTTGTGATAGGAGTAAGTGATTAGATTAATTTCATTATCAAGTAAACATGTCCCTGAAGGTGCACAGTACAAGTCCATGAAGGTGCATCCCATGAAAGTAATTTCCCAAACTCTCAGTAAACTGATGGAATTTTAATTTCAGTAAATTGGTTACGTTCTCGTTTTACATTATAGTCACCAAGGGCTGGATTTAATGCATAGTGCTGAATATTAGCGCTGTAGCGTGATTGAAATGGAAAGATCATTTCCGATTGACCTGACATATGCAGCATTGACCGTGAATGCAGTCTCCGCGAACGTGGGAACATCGCTTTTAAATTTTTATCCGCTGTAGCGCAGGTCTTCAGCACAATGCACTGAATCGAGCCCTAAGTTAGTTAGTTGGCCATGCTCCCATTATGTTATGAAATATATAATGTGATTGGTTGCCACGTGATTGGCTGGTTGACTTGCCTGTTACAGGGGAACTCTATGGCCGCAGACTCTGGTTGGCCCTCCTCCCTGACCAACACCTTATCCAGGAACCAACCGCAGCCTCCACCCCTCCCATCATGGCCGATACGCACCCTGCGCACCTGCCCCAACGACACCGCCTCGGTCAGAAACTCATCGGCCTGTGGAGAAATGAGGGAGATAAACCGCTCAAAACCAAGTTGACCCACTGGGCTAAAGCCTAGAGATTAGATCTGGGAGACAAGATCTCTTCAGGTCTCAGGAAGGGTTACTGATTGCATGAGCATCATTCACTGAACCACCTACACTACATATACACCCAGGTACTCCTGAACCACCCCTACTCACGTTGCCCTTTTCAAACTTGTTGACATTGTTTTTGCTGAGGAACATGAGTCGATCCCCTGTGTCTCCCAGGTCCCCGATCACATTAAGGAATACGCTGGCATCAGTTCCACCTCCACTCACTCTCCCAGTACAGATAGTGATGCGATACTTCAGCACTGAGAAGTATATAATGTTAACATTCTCTGTGATGATTCTAAACATTCTTAATAGGACAAGAGTATTGATAAGTATTCATGCAATGTTTGAAGGTATGCGGTTGTCATACCAGTATGTGGTTTTAGCGTGTGTGTGTGTGTGTGTGTGCGCGCGCATGCGTGTTTGTGTGCGTGCGTGTGTGTGTGCGTGTGTGTGTGTGTGTGTGTGTGTGTGTGTGTGTGTGTGTGTGTGTGTGTGTGTGTGTGTGTGTGTGTGTGTGTGTGTGTGTGTGTGTGTGTGTGTGTGTGTGTGTACATGCATGTGAATAAGAGTATGTGTGGGTCCTACGTAGTAACGGCTCTGGGATGAGAGCTCCGGTGGCTGGCAGCTCTCTGACGATCTCATTATCGTCCTCGTTGATGTCCAGCCAGCGGCCACAGTTAAACGAGTACTTCTCCCTTGTCAGAGTCTTCATCACCGTGGCCTGGGGTAAGACACCGACATAACACTTAAATAGGGGACTTAAAAAAAACATATAAATAGTTCTTCCTGACTCTGTGACCTGACCTAATATAACCTGGTTTATTGCCTATAACTAGGGCCCAGAGTTCCAGGTCAGGTCACATGGTAAGATAAGTCAGACTAGTGTATAATATATCTCAACCACTGCTCTATCAGATACCAGTCTGTACAGATGTAGGATCTTAATTTGATCACCCTGTTGCAGGAGAACTTTCCTGCAATGCAGGAAATATAAAACTTGCAGTGTATTTGATGTTTGAAAAGGCTTCTGAAGTTTGGGGCCGCAGCGTAGCCTACTGGTTGCAAGTTCGCATCCCCGAGCTGACAAGGTACAAATCTGTTGTTCTGCCCCTGAACAAGGCAGTTCCTAGGCTGTCATTGAAAATAAGAATTTGTTCTTACCTGACTTGCCTAGTTAAATAAAGGTAAAAAAATAAAATAATTGTGCTTTGATTCACTTTCATGATAAGTTTGATTATGTAACTAACAGTATAAAAGGCTAATGTTGACAGACCAAACAACCCAGTAGATCTCACCCTAGCGAAATGCCAGCCTGCGAAAGGATGTCTCTTTTCGTGCCAGATACGGGCCTTCGTCAGTTTTCCAATGTCTGGCATTTCAATCTACAGTGGTCCGACAATTTAAAACTGTTAGTATTGAAGAAAGAATAAATACACACAAAAGACAAAATATATACATTCAAACAACTTAAACACGCATATCACAAAAGTTATAAAATGAATATTAATGAGTTCATACCAAATCTCTGGGCAAAAATGTCCACCCACACCAACACCCAGTTTACAGCGGGCTAACACTGGTGCGGCTACGGTGGGCAGCAGGTAGCCTAGTGGTTAGAGCGTTGGGCTAGAAACCGAAAGGTTGCTAGATCGAATCCCTGAGCTGACAAGGTAAAAATCTGTAGTTCTGTCCCTGAACAAGGCAGTTAACCCACTGTTCCTAGGCCGTCATTATAAATAAGAATTTGTTCTTAACTGAATTGCCTAGGTAAATAAAGCTTAAATAAAGAATTTTAAACCACTGTGGTGTGCAGAAGATGTATAGTTCTACGGCTGAACCAGGTCTTACCATGAACTTATCCAGCTGAGCCTGCTCAAAGCTGTCTGAGTTGCTCTCCAGTCTCATCTCATCTGACTTGCCCTTATCACCGTAGATCTGTAGGAAGACCTGGGCGTCCGTCCCTGCCCCCTTCACGTCCGACGTCCAGATCCACAGTGACCACGGGTACTCTGGGAAGGGTACGCAGGAAAATGAATCCTGTTGTCTATTGCATACCTGTCTGTGTGTTGTCATTGATGTCAGTGTTGTTTGTAAATGTTGACTGTCAAATTCCTAAATACGGCTAATAAAGTAAAGTGAACTGAACTCGATTGGTCTCTATAGGCCTGATCTAAATATATTACATCCTACCTCCAGCTGAAGAGTTTCTTTAAAATGATGTAAACTCATCTAGAATCATATTTGTGTGTTGCTGTACAATGTCTGAACTGGCCCCTCACAACCACATATGTAGGGTCTTCGTTTGATCACCCTGTTGCAGAAGATCTTGCAGGAAATGTACAATTTTGTAGTGTATTTGAGGTTTAAAAAGGCTTCTGAAGTTTGTAATTTCCACTTTGAAATTTCAGACTTGATTTTTCCACACAAAATGTTTTATCAACCCCTACAAAAATGTCCATGAATTATATTCCACATAATAATTCACATTTCCTGTTGCTGCAGGATTATTTTCCTGCTGTAGCAAACTGGCTCAAATTAAGATCCTACATCTGTTTAACCAACTGTAGGCCTGTGTGTTACAGTAGACGTGTATGTAGAATGGATAGGTCGCCCACTCTTAAGTTTCTTCTGCCTGAGGGACACCATCTCGTACAGCTCCCTCTCAATCAGTCCGTCCCCCTCGTCCTCATCCAGCCACTTGCAACAGGGAAACGTCTGCTCAATCCCTGTGAATGGGCAGTACACTGTCACCTGGGCGGAGACACAGAGAGAGAGAAAGACGTTAGAACATAGAAACACACACCAGTAGATAAGAGGTACATGTAGATGATGAAATGTGCAATACTGCAACATGAAAAGAAGACAACAACAACAACAACAACCTCAACAACAACATCAACAACAATAACACCATCAACAACAACATCAACAACAATGACAACAACAACATCAACAACAACACCAATAACAACACCATCAACAACAACTTCAACAATAACAACATCAACAACAACAACATCAACAACAAGAACATCAACAACATCAACAACAACATCAACAACATCAACCACAAACTCAACAACATCAATAACAACAACATCAACAACAACTTCAACCTCAACAACAACAACAACCTCAACAACATCAACAACAACCTCAACATCAACAACCTCAACAACAACCTCAACCTCAACCTCAACCTCAACCTCAACATCAACATCAACAACACAGATGAGACGGAACCTTTTCGCAGTACCAGCCGGCCCCAACAGCTCCGTTGTCATGTCCGATAGTGACCCTGCTGAGTGGGCTGAGCAGCGCAGCAATCTCCACGTTGAAGATATCGATGAGCCCCCGCTCGAATGCTCCACCCTCCAGGAACACCTTGCCACTGTTCTTCAGGCCCTTGGTGCCGTGCATGATGATGTGGATCTTAGAGTTGGTGCCACCACCTCTCACGTTGCCCGTCATCACCTGGACATTGTACACCACCGCTTTGGCGATCCAGTAACACAGAATGGTTAGGTTATAGGTCATTCAATGGATTCTATTATTCTAGCCATCATAACTAAGACCATGTGACCTGACCATAAAAAAATCAGGTCACTAAAGTGAACTGGCCCTAAACACACTATCTGATTCATGTATCTGATACAGAATACAATATTGGAACTCAATGTGCTGTCGTTATGATGGTGGGCTCATAGAAATCCTATAATTTATTCATAATGATATATGTAATTCTATGGGTGGGCTCACCCATGGGCTGTGTTGCTCCCACCAACACATCTCTCTGTATCTTTCCATCTTCTTCGTCCATGGCGAACCAGCGATTCACTGGAAACTCATACACCTCCTTGTTCCCCATGTCATCAATGACCACCTGGAGATAGATAATATGTTGTGTGTGTGTGTGTGTGTGTGTGTGTGTGTGTGTGTGTGTGTGTGTGTGTGCGTGCGTGCGTGCGTGCGTGCGTGCGTGCGTGCGTGCGTGCGTGCGTATGTGTATGTGTATGTGTATGTGTGTGTGTATGTGTGTGTACCTTATCCAGACACCATCCAGCTGATGAGCCCCTGTTGTTATGGCCAATGGTGATTTTCTTTAGCCTTCCCAGGTTTGGTGTTTCAATAGTAAACTTGTCCTCCGTGCCTCGCTCAAAATTATCTTTGTCACTGTCCAGCCGTCTCTCCCCTTTAATTATATAGAAAGAAACCGTATTGTGATATAGAATTAAATCAAAGCGCTAATGACAGAGCTGGTATTCTCACTGCTAATAACTCAGGAAAGAGCTATATCTTCAGTTTGACCAGTTATGCTACATGAAGAGTCTAAATCTCACCTGTATCGCCATGCTCTCCAAAGATATTCAGGAAGACGTCAGCATCAGTCCCGCTGCCCTTCTCGGCAGAAGTGAACACACTCACTATGTACTTATTCACTGTAAAATGACCAAATATCAAACAGCATAGCATATTTATGAACTCAGTGATATTGTACTGTTTGTATGTGTTCTCATGAATATCTGACAGTGAACCGGTTATGTCATGATATTTCACATAGACACTGCCATCATGGTACCTTTCAAGTTACGCGACCATTGTCACTGAAACTGTACATTTGACTGTAACCTCTCAGTTCTAACCGTAACCTCGTAACTTCTCAGTTCCAACCGTAACTTCTCAGTTCCAACCGTAACCTCTCAGTTCCAACCGTAACCTCTCAGTTCCAACCGTAACCTCTCAGTTCCAACCGTAACCTCTCAGTTCCAACCGTAACCTCTCAGTTCCAACCGTAACCTCTCAGTTCCAACTGTAACCTCTCAGTTCCAACCGTAACCTCTCAGTTCCAACCGTAACCTCTCAGTTCCAACCGTAACCTCTCAGTTCTAACCATAACCTCCCAGTTCCAACCGTAACCTCTCAGTTCCAACCGTAACCTCTCAGTTCCAACCGTAACCTCTCAGTTCCAACCGTAACCTCTCAGTTCTAACCGTAACTTCCCAGTTCCAACCGTAACCTCTCAGTTCCAACCGTAACCTCTCAGTTCTAACCGTAACCTCTCAGTTTTAACTGTAACCTGTAACTTCTCTCTGTCCACATGTCTAGTCTCATGCCTCGTGATTCTGTTTGTCTCCTCCTTCTTTCTCACAACAGACCACAGACAGACAGCCCATAATTCCACTAATCCTCAATGAGCCAGTTTCCAGGTTAAATATTCATATACTGTGTGTGTGCGCACTTGCGCACTGCGTGAGTGCGGGCGTGCGGGGATGTGTGTGTGTGCGCGTGCAAGCGTACAGTAAGGGTGTTCCCATGCCAGCTGTCTGGTTTGGAATAACAGGTCTCCTTGAATACACTTGGAAAGTATGCACGAGCAGAGGCATGATCTGTGTCCCCTACCATGGTGACATTTGTCCCCAAGAGACATGCACCCTGCATCCTACTCTCTCTCTGTCTCTGTCTAATAAGGAGTTGTAAGGTGAAGGTCACATGGTAACAAGAGGACTACAATGCTTACCAGCCGATTAGGCTCCATGAGGCACCTTACACACAAGTAACAGTAGGCAGAGTAACTTACGTAACTTTGGCTTATGCTTAAGAACATGAAGTGTGGGTTAATTAAGCAATAAGGCACGAGGGGTATGGGATATAGCCAATATACCATGGCTAAGGGCTGTTCTTAAGCAGGACACAACGCAGAGTGCCTGGATACAACTCATAGCCGTGGTATATTGGCCATATGTCACAAACCCCCAAGGTGCCTTATTGCTATTATAAACGGTTTACCAACGTCATTTGAGCAGTAAAAATAACTGTTTTGTCATACCCGTGGTATGGTCTGATATACCACAACTGTCAGCCAATCAGCATTCAGGGCTCGAACCACCCAGTTTAGAACTACAATTATAAACTGGGTGGTTCGAGCCCTGAATGCTGATTGGCTGACAGCCATGGTATATCAGACGGTACATGGCTACGGGCTGTGTCCATGCACTTTGCGTTGTGTTATTCATAAGAACAGCCCTTAGCCGTGGTATATTGGCCACATACCACAAGATACAGCATATGCAATGCTGCTCCTAAATTATATGGCAATGTTCTAGGTTTTCCTTTATGTCATATACTGCATGCACTGTAGAGTGTATTCAGCGCAATAGGTATGCAGTGGACAGTATGAACTGTAGAGTACAGCCTTGTGCAGTGTAGCCTACACATCTTCTATGTGGATTTAACCTGTATAGCATACTGTGTGTAAAGGTATGCACTCCAGAGTAACCTACGTTTGGGGACATCCATGGGGTTGAGGCTGCCCAGCAGGTCTCTGACATATAGGCCATCCCCCTCCTCACGGCTCAGCCAGTTGTTGCAGGCGAAGTAGAACCGCAGGTGTGGACGGTTCATGTCGGTCACCACGACCCGGTCCAGGAACCAGCTGGCGTTCAAGCCACCTGTGTTGTCATGTTCAATCCTGGGGACACAATGACAGTCAGGTACTGGAGGAAACAACTCCTCATTTGAAAATTAGTCAAATTTCCACCCACTCTGACCATAGTGGGTGAAAACGCCCTTTGGTGATGAAATTTAACTTCCTTATGTTATAAAATACATTTTACCAAGACACATATGATTATTCATGTTCTGAATTGTTCAAGAAATATATTTCTCTAACATTTAATTAACAGTATATCCAAAAAGTGATTTCGTAACCTAATACATCCAATAACAAGCATCAACAGAACAGTGCAGCTTTCTCACAGCAACTTAGAGGATTTTACATGTTTTGGTGGTCATCTACAAAGTTGTTTCCGCGAGTCTCAAAAAGATAAATTAACATGACATGAGCTGAATTAAATGTAAAAGGCTTTGAAAATAAAAAGCTTGCAGTACACTCAGTGCTCTGTTTACATTTCAAAGAGATACACTTGTTTTTTGGTTTTTCTAAATCTTCAAAGAAATTAAAGGAATTTTGCATTACAATGAAAAGCGCATACTAAAATAAGAAAATAGTACTACATGTCATGTCTCAAAATGTATATCTTACCTCTATGTTGTTTTTTGTCCTGCGGATTCGAGAAGAAAGATGACGAGTTCAAAGTGAGCCTGTCAAGTAACGTTAGTTAATTCTAGCACAGCATCCTTCCTAGATGACAAGATGCTGTGCATTTTTCCATATTTAGTCACCCTGTGCATAGACGCCAGTTCAACATCTAGTTTTGATTTACGTATGGTTGAGTTGTCAAATAATGTGAATTCAACATGAAATCAACAAAACATTTCTCCATTATGACATTGGATTTAGGTTAAAAGTTGTATGAATAAATATGAAATTCCCTTAAATTGATGACTTTTTGCAAATCCAGTCAGTTTTCCACATTGAGTTGATTGAACGTCATCACATTGATCTATTTTGTCAAAATGATGTGGAAATTTTGATTCAACCAGTTTTTGGCATATTTGGTCATTTTGGCCATCCTACAAGTGTAAAAACTCCAATCACTTATGAACGGATTATGAAAAAGATATGGGGGTTGGACCATTGGTTTTCTTAGAGGAGTATTGGACACCCAACAATTAGCCTTCTGATACTCTAACTCATTCTATAGGATACACAACACTGTTAAACAAAAACAATTGATAATATAATATTGCAACTACGAGCTTCCATGTTTGCAACTAAGCTGCCACCATTTGAAAAGTACTGGGGAAGCACTCCATAAAATTGTTGGGATGATAGTCCTAATGTTTTTTTTTCGGAGCATATGCAGGGAGACACATTTGCATACCTTTTCAACACCTTCATAATGTTGGCAGCTTATTGGGAGGCTAGTTTTAAAACACTTTATTTTTACAGAGAAGAACTGCACTGAACTTTAAAAAAAATAACAATAACACTCACTCACTTAATATTGTAGCTGAATTCGGGAATGATACCCTACTAGCCTAGACCTGAATGACCTTTTAATTTATTTTCCATATTCCGATTTTTGTGGTGGCAAAGAAATCTCCGGGAAAATACGGGGCACTCCGACACTTGTTTCTCACAGAGGTCATATCATGAAAGAACACGCTGTTGTGTAGTGGAGGCTATGCAGGTATACCTATACACAATTTTTTTTCAGTGGGCATTGCTTATACTCACTTCTTAATCCCAAGGGATTAGTATCAACGTAGTGCAGTGGTAGGCGGCTGATTGCATATGATAGTAAAATGTGTAGAATATCAGGAAAATAGCTTATACATTTGAAGTCGGAAGTTTATATACACCTTAGCCAAATACATTTAAACTCAGTTTTTCACAATTCCTGACATTTAATCCTAGCATAAAGTCTTATGTCAGTTAGGATTCACCACTTTATTTTAAGAATGTGAAATGTCAGAATAATAGTAGAGAGAATTATTTATTTCAGCTTTCATTTCTTTCATCACATTCCCACTGGGTCAGAAGTTTACATACACTCAATTAGTATTTGGTAGCATTGCCTTTAAATTGCTTAACTTGGGTCAAACGTTTCGGGTAGACTTCCATAAGCTTCCCACAATAAATTGGGTGGATTTTGGCCCATTCCTCCTGACAGAGCTGGTGTAACTGAGTCAGGTTTGTAGGCTTCTTTGCACACGCTTTTTCAGTTCTGCCCACAAATGTTCTATGGGATTGAGGTCAGGGCTTTGTGATGACCACTCCAATAACTTGACTTTGTTGTCCTTAAGACATTTTGCCACAACTTTGGAAGTATGCTTGGGGTCATTGTCCATTTGGAAGACCCATTTGCGACCAAGCTTTAACTTCCTGACTGATGTCTTGAGATGTTGCTTCAATATATCCACATAATTTTCCTCCCTCATGATGCCATCTATTTTGTGAAGTGCACCTGTCCCTCCTGCAGCAAAGCACCCCCACAACATGATGCTGCCACCCCCGTGCTTCACGGTTGGGATGGTGTTCTTCGGCTTGCAAGCCCCCTCCTTTTTCCTCCCACGATGGTCATAATGATGGTCATTATGGCCAAACAGTTCTATTTTTGTTTCATCAGACCAGAGGACATTTCTCCAAAAAGTATGAACTTTGTCCCCATGTGCAGTTGCAAACTGTAGTCTGGTGTTTTATGACGGTTTTGGAGCAGTGGCTTCTTCCTTGCTGAGCAGCCTTTCAGGTTATGTCAATATAGGACTCGTTTTACTGTGGATATAGATACTTTTGTACCTGTTTCCTCCAGCATCTTCACAAGGACCTTTCCTGTTGTTCTGAGATTGATTTGCACTTTTCGCACCAAAGTATGTTCATCTCTAGGAGACAGAACGCGTCACCTTCCTGAGCGGTATGATGGCTGCGTGGTCCCATGGTGTTTATACTTGCGTACTATTGTTTGTACAGATGAATGGGGTACCTTCAGGCATTTGGAAATTGCTCCCAAGGATGAACCAGACTTGTGAAGGTCTACAATCTTTTTTCTAAGGTCTTGGCTGATTTCTTTAGGTTTTCCCATGATGTCAAGCAAAGAGGCGCTGAGTTTGAAGGTAGGCCTCGAAATACATCCACAGGTACACCTCCAATTGACTCAAATGATGTCAATTAGCCTATCAGAAGCTTTTAAAGCCATGACATAATTTTCGGGAATTTTCCAAGCTGTTTAAAGGCACAGTCAACTTGTATGTAAACTTCTGACCCACTGGAATTGTGATACAGTGAATTATAAGTGAAATAATCTGTTTGTAAACAATTGTTGGAAAAATTACTTGTGTCATGAACAAAGTAGGTGTCCTAACCGACTTGCCACAACTATAGTTTGTTAACAAGAAATATGTGGAGTGGTTGAAAAACAAGTTATTAAGTGTATGTAAACTTCTGACTTCAACTGTAGATCAACGTGAGATGATCTATAAAACAACCCAAAAAATCCCTGCCCCATGGCAAAAGTTTAGAATTTGATTTAAAACAGCATCATTTTTCTCTTAGCCTAATGACAAAATGTGTAGGATAGCATTATAAAACTGCAAATGTTTTTCTTTGCACCGTTGCAAAATGTGTTGAAATGCCGGAAGTTAGCTGACCCCCTCTCCCCAAATGCGGGGACCCCCAAATGTGGTAGTCCTGCCCTGAGTGGAGGTGTAGGCTTACACTGTATCAATTACACTGGACACCTGCTTGTCGAACATCTCATTCCAAAATTATGGGCATTAATATGGAGTTCATCCCCCCTTTGCTGCTATAACAGCCTCCACTCTTATGGGAAGGCTTTCCACTAGATATTATAAAATTACTGTGGGGACTTGCTTCCAGTCAGCCACAAGAGCATTTGTGAGGTCAGGCAGTGATGTTGGGCGATTAAGCCTGGCTCACAGTCGGCGTTCCAATTGATCCCAAAGGTGTTCAATGGAGTTGAGCTCAGGGCTCCGTGCTAGCCGTCAAGTTCTTCCACACCGATCTTGACAAACCATTTCTGTATGGACATCACTTTGTGCACGGGGGCATTGTCATGCTGAAACTGGAAAGGGCCTTTCCCAAACTGTTGCCACAAAGTTGGAAACACAGAATCGTCGAGAATGTCATTGTATTCTGTAGTGTTAAGATTACCCTTCTCTGGAACTAAGGGTCCTAGCCCGAACCATGAAAAAAGCCCCAGACCGTTATTGCTTTTCCACCAAACTTTACAGTTGGCACTATGCATTCGGGCAGGTAGCGTTCTCCTAGCATCCGCAAAACCCAGATTTGTCTTTCGGACTACCAGATGGCGAAGCGTGATTCATCATGCCAGAGAACGTGTCTCCACAGCTCCAGAGTCCAATGGCGGTAAGCTTTACAGCACTTCAGCCGACGCTTGGCATTGCACATGGTGAACTTAGGCTTGTGTGGTGCTGCTTGGTCATGGAAATCCATGTCATGAAGTTCCCGATGAACAGTTCTTGTGCTGACCTTGCTTCCATAGTCCGTTTGGAACCCTGTAGTTTTGCAACCGAGGACAGACGATTTTTACACACTACGCGCTTCAGCACTTGACAGTCCTGTTCTGTGAGCTTGTGTGGCCTACCACTTCGCAGCTGAGCCGTTGTTGCTTCTAGATGTTTCCACTTCATTATAACAGCACTTCCAGTTGACCGGGGCAGCTCTAGCAGGGAAATTTGACGAAGTGACTTGTTGGAAAGGTTGCATCCTATGACGGTGCCACATTGAAGGTCTTCAGTAAGGCCATTCTACTGCCAATGTTTGTCTATGGAGATTGCTTGGCTGTGTGCTTGATTTTATACACCTGTCATCAATGGGTGTGGCTGAATTAATTTGAAGGGGTGCCCACATTTTGTATGTATAGTGTATGCATGTAGTATAATAGAGAATAATCATACACAAAGTAGCATACACAAACGCAAAGTATGTGACACATATTGACATACTCACCGACATAGTCTAGTTTCAGCGAAATATGGAGCAGCTCACAGAAGAACGACATTGCTGGCTGGTAGGGTAGATATCTGCCAGTAAATGCTATCTAAGGCAACAATGGTTACGCAAACCAGGTATCTAAAAAGTTTGGTCCTAAATCTTGGTTGAATCTTTGCCATGTGCATTTCAGTCCTCATGCGCTCTTAGAACATTTCTGAATGTTTTCCCAAAAAACCTTCCCAATTAAAAGTAGGCTTACTTGGCAGAACGACATCAGATTTTTCCCAGACTTCAAAAATGGTCTTCTGAGAGTTTTGAGAGTGAAAACCTGACAAATCTATAGAAGACACATTTAAAACTTTAGGAAAACGTAATTTTTCACACAAGGCGCCTTTCCTTCGCCATGCGGGCCGTTTGGGAAATACCTGGAGAAGTATATACTCACTTCTCCAGGCACCACTACACCACTGACCAGTCCTGCTACGACATTGTGAGTAGGCATTTTTTTGCATAGTTAAGTTCAGTTTTGCAGAGATAAAATGTTGCCCAAAGTAGCATCTTACAGATGAAATATCCTATGTTATAAGAAATTGTAGGCCTATTAATTTAAGTAGTTAATTGACAATTAGCCCTGGAAAGTTTCAGAACACACTGAAATGGATAATGAAGATGGTCTAGAGCAGGGATGGGCAACTAGCGAGGGGACCGGCGAGAGGGCAACTAAAATGGGGGAGTGGATGTGGATACGCAGACCCACAAGCCACTGCGGCCCCTCATGATGAGTTCCATTTTTTATGTGGCCCCCACCCCCATAAAAGTTGCCAATCTCTGGTCTAGATGTAAAACTGCTTGTATTTTCACTTCAGATTTTCAGATGTTTGAAAAAAAAATATTCCTCTAAAGATATAGCTCTAGGCTACTACCAACAGCAGGGCATTGTAGTCACTTAGACAATCTATGTCTCCTCATTTTTTAAGACTGGGATGTGACCCAGATCCCATCTCTAGCACTATCATCATCACAACCCCCAGTGAACAGATGGTGCTTAACGCTCGGTGATCATTCTGAGGAAATCCCCCACAGACATTCTAAACTCAGTTGGCGACTACAGGACAGTATGATGTTAATGTAGTGTACTATAAGGTAAACCAGTGGTTTCAGCCACCATGATGCCATCACCACATGCCATGCTGTACCTCAGCTTCTTCAAGGGCCCAACATTGTGTGTTTTAATCCGGAACACGTCCGTCTTATTTTTCTCAAATGCCGTTCGGCTTCTGTAATGTGAAAAAAGATAGCATGAGCAAAAGAGAGAGACAGCCTACAAGATAAATAGGGACAAAGATAGATCTGGTCAATTGCAGCTGTTGACAGATTAGACCACTTAGTGTGAGGCACAATGAGGATCTCCTGCCAGGCTGGTAAGGGTGGCAGAATCCCAGTATTCTGTTGCCCCCTCTAAAATATTTGTAACACTTTCTTTGACATGAGTGGTCTTGAATGTACATGACACCTCATGAAAGGTCTTATGTCATATTCATGTCATATGAACCATCAAATAAAGTGTTACCTGAAAGACAATCCTATTCAGCGTCAGATCAAAAGTGTCATGTGCATAGGCCAGCCTACTATTGTCTCTGTCACAGGGTGGTAGAATCGGACACCTGCCCAGAGACAGTCTGGGGTTTTGGCACGAGTCTACCCACTCCTCTACCTCTGACAGTGACAGATAGCTAGTGTCTCTGCGGCAGGTCCTTCTATTCCATCCGTGGTGAATCAGATACGATACCCTCCAACAATAGAGAAAAGACCTTGCATTGTCATTGACCCACATTTCTCTTTTATGCTCCCTGCCCACAATTATGGTCAATATTCAACTCTATGTGACAATGCCAGGGCTGCACTCCCTAAATAAAGCGCAAAATGCGTTAAAGGACTAAATGACTGTCCAACACTGTGTCTAAAATGTACCTGCAAAAGAAATACAAACTGACATTGACAAAACAAATCAACCCCAATGCAAACTTTGGAATTCATGTCACTTGAACAGTTATATCTGCACAGTTCCATCGGAATTCTTGTCACTTGAACAGTTATATCTGCACAGTTCCATTGGAATTCATGTCACTTGAACAGTTATATCTGCACAGTTCCATCGGAATTCTTGTCACTTGAACAGTTATATCTGCACAGTTCGATCGGAATTCTTGTCACTTGAACAGTTATATCTGCACAGTTCCATCGGAATTCATGTCACTTGAACAGTTATATCTGCACAGTTCCATCGGAATTCCAAAATGTTGCATTTCGCTCTGCCTTGATTGTTCCAATCTTGCAGACCTGTTGAAAACCAGAGCTTCCACTTACCTGTATCATGATGCAAATGTTCATTGATCATTCCATAATACAGGTAGAACATACAGGACATAGGCTATATCTGAGTAAGGGGAAACTGTACTCCTCAGTTGTAATGTTAGTAATAACAATAAAGCTATATGTCACAGCTATTTGTAATGAATTACACATTGACACATGGACCTAGAAAACATGAATATACTCAGCAGACTGCATACATACTATATGCACATACATTTGTATATATACAGTATCTCCGTATGTACATCTGTATATTCTGTGACATATTGAGTCAATGTGTCTAATGTGATGGGGGAGAATGACAGGACTTCCAGGTGTGAGTGACAAGGTGTAGTCAACTGTACTATAGATGAGGCCTAGATACAGGATGCTGTATATGTGTAACTCTATCTGCGTATCCATGGGTGTGTAATGATAAGGACAGCCTGCGACTTGCATGATAACAGTCCCTGTACTATGGGTCCTCATATTACAACACGGATTAGTGTGTCGTCTGGAAATGACATCGTGGTCTTCTTTCATTTGCTCTAAATGAAAAGAAGACCGGCCATGTCACGTAGTTCTTCCTTACTCCAGATACTCTGTTTGTCCATTATGTGTACGGAGTGCATCCCGTACTTTAGCCAGGCCTCTATCAAACGCATTACAAGCTTTGCTTCCTCTCATAATGGATCGTATCCACCAGTCACATCATTTCAATGACCATCTGGCAAACGTGATAAGGCCAGTTCTTAAAATGATCAGTAGCTTTTTTTGTGGTTTGATAAATGTACTGATTTGATAGTTGAGGTCAGAGCAGCATCACTAAGTCAGCTCATGTGAGGCTCATGTGGTTAAAGTTACAGGACTGCACTCTTATACAGCCTCATACCCACAATGCAACACAACACAGGTAATCCTACTGTAATAATCATCCTTAGGTAGACAGATAAAAATACCTCTTTTCTGTGCTGAAGAATCAGAGAGAAATGCAAAGGTTAAAGGTTAAAGATTAACAGTTGGCATAGAAAATGTTATTTTTTTTGCACAAATAGTAAAAATCCACATTGTACATCCCATTCACAACAACCAACGTGTACATCCCATTCACAACAACCACATTGTACATCCCATTCACAACAACCACATTGTACATCCCATTCACAACAACCACATTGTACATCCCATTCACAACAACCAACGTGTACATCCCATTCACAACAACCAACTTGTACATCCCATTCACAACAACCAACTTGTACATCCCATTCACAACAACCAACTTGTGCATCCCATTCACAACAACCAACTTGTACATCCCATTCACAACAACCAACTTGTACATCCCATTCACAACAACCAACTTGTGCATCCCATTCACAACAACCAACGTGTACATCCCATTCACAACAACCAACGTGTACATCCCATTCACAACAACCAACTTGTACATCCCATTCACAACAACCAACTTGTACATCCCATTCACAACAACCAACTTGTGCATCCCATTCACAACAACCAACGTGTACATCCCATTCACAACAACCAATGTGTACATCCCATTCACAACAACCAACTTGTACATCCCATTCACAACAACCAACTTGTACATCCCATTCACAACAACCACATTGTACATCCCATTCACAACAACCACATTGTACATCCCATTCACAACAACCAACTTGTACATCCCATTCACAATAACCAACTTGTACATCCCATTCACAACAACCAACGTGTACATCCCATTCACAACAACCACATTGTACATCCCATTCACAACAACCAACTTGTACATCCCATTCACAACAACCAACTTGTACATCCCATTCACAACAACCAACTTGTACATCCCATTCACAATAACCAACTTGTACATCCCATTCACAACAACCAACTTGTACATTCATGAATTAGGATGAAAACGTATGCCTTGTCAATGATTCACAATGTATATAATTCAATGTGTATAATTCAATGTATATAATTCAATGTATATAATTCAATGCTCAATAAATGAATACTAAAGATTGAACCATATTGACAGAGCATTTTGAGTTCAGGATTACGTTTATAAGATAATATGGAACATGATTGGGAGCGTGTCCTTTCATAGTTCATTATAGTAAGTGATGTATTCCAGCATTTATTTTGAGTAATACCGCAGAGCTAACATACGCATTAGGAGAAAATACCATTGAACTCACTTGCTGGCCAGGTGCACTTTGGGAGTGATGCCAAAGTCTCCAAAAAGAGTGACAAACACATTGGCGTCTGTGCCTGCCCCTCTCACATCACCTGTGACAGTCACCACCTCATACACTGAGAGAGAGAGAGAGAGAGAGAGAGAGAGAGAGAGAGAGAGAGAGAGAGAGAGAGAGAGAGAGAGAGAGAGAGAGAGAGAGAGAGAGAGAGAGAGAGAGAGAGAGAGAGAGAGAGAGAGAGAGAGAATAGAGAGGTGAGGTGAGGCATAATTTCATTAGTTAATTTGAAACATTAGTTGATCCCACAACACAACAATCTATTCAGAAGCCCTGCTGAAATGCAGATAGAAAATATTGTCCTTCTGCTTGTGGGTATGACATGTCAGCTGAACATTGGGCCTGAACCCTGTCCAATCTATTTCTCCATAAGTTTACCACAGCTTCATAAACAAATAGGATAAAAGTAAGATCATAAGAACTGGCAGTGTGTCACCTGAAAACATGTTGATAGCCTTTTACGATGGCGCAATTAGTAGCATTATGTTTCCTTCCATAGAGGGCTGCCAGGGAACTCACTGCAGCTAATCTGCCGTGGGAGAATCCATGCCTGGCTGCAAGCCTACTAAGGCCTTCTCTCTCACATTTCAGAGCTGGATTTTTCTCTCTCTCTCTCTCTCTCTCTCTCTCTCTCTCTCTCTCTCTCTTCTCCTCTCCTCTCTCTCTCTTCTCCTCTCTCTCTCTCTCTCTCTCTCTCTCTCTCTCTCTCTCTCTCTCTCTCTCATCTCTCCTCTCTCTCTCTCTCTCTCTCTCTCTCTCTCTCTCTCTCTCTCTCTCTCTCTCTCTCTCTCTCTCTCTCTCTCTCTCTCTCTCTCTCTCTCTCTCTCTCTCAGTATCATGTGGCTGTGTTTGTTTGGAACCTGCCACGCCCGTCTCTCTGTGTTTATGTCTGTGACTAAAGCATGTGTAGATGTGCTTGTTTTGCTGCTAAAGCTGTGAGTCAGTGGAAGGGCTTTCTGTAATTTCTTGAGTCTGGTATGATTACATTTCATTCCTCTTTTTATACAAACAATATGAACCTGGATTGTTATAGGTTCCCAAATTATTTCCTTTGTTATATTATGTCTTCTTCCTTCATCAGGCTTCATTAGGCTTCATTAGGCTTCATTAGGCGTTTTCTATACCACTGAGAACTGAAGGTAAAGTACACTTAGAAAAAAGCTTTGGCTTTCTGCCTTCGAGAACCCTTTTTGTCTCCAGGTAGAACCCTTTTTAGTTCCAGGTGAAACCCTTCTGGGTTCCAGGTAGAACCCTCTGTGGAAATGGTTCCACATGGAACCAAATAGCGTTCTTCAAAGGGTTCTTCTATGGAAACAGCCAAAGAACCCTTTAAGATTCTAGATAGCACCTTTTTGCACATGGTAGTAATAAGATAGAGTTTGGGCTATAGAGTAATGTAACCAAGGGGTTTGGGTAAAACCCCCTGGCCAGTCAATGGCATTAGGTAACATGCAGATCATGGATAATAGTGTATGTACAGGGTAAATACTAGGGCCTGTAAGTAGAAGTCCCTGGTAAATACTGTATGACATTGGGTAAACATTGATTGTACAGCCTCATAAATTATACAAAATGGAACCTCGTGTGGTATTCCTCTGGAAACATTCAGATGACCCCAGCATTGCACTGATGGCCTCAACCCTAACAGTGAAAATTAGGAGCAGTTAATTATAAAGACACCTGAGAAAACATTACCAGAGAGAGAGAGAGAGAGAGAGAGAGAGAGAGAGAGAGAGAGAGAGAGAGAGAGAGAGGTTCCTCTCTAGGTTTCTTCCTAGGTTCTGACCTTTCTAGGGAGTTTTTCCTAGCCACCGTGCTTCTACGCCTGCATTGCTTGCTGTTTTGGGTTTTAGGCTGGGTTTCTGTACAGCACTTTGAGATATCAGCTGATGTAAGAAGGGCTTTATAAATACATTTGATTTGATTTGATAAAACCTGATCTCAGCGAGAGACCTGATAAAGAGAGATGATAAAACCTGATCTCAGAGAGAGACCTGATAAAGAGAGATGATTAAACCTGATCTCAGAGAGAGACCTGATAAAGAGAGATGATTAAACCTGATCTCAGAGAGAGACCTAAAAAAGAGAGATGATTAAACCTGATCTCAGAGAGAGACCTGATAAAGAGAGATGATTAAACCTGATCTCAGAGAGAGACCTGATAAAGAGAGATGATAAAACCTGATCTCAGAGAGAAACCTGATAAAGAGAGATGATTAAACCTGATCTCAGAGAGAAACCTGATAAAGAGAGATGATTAAACCTGATCTCAGCGAGAGACCTGATAAAGAGAGATGATCAAACCTGATCTCAGCGAGAGACCTGATAAAGAGAGATGATAAAACCTGATCTCAGCGAGAGACCTGATAAAGAGAGATGATTAAACCTGATCTCAGAGAGAGACCTAAAGAAAGAGAGATAATTAAACCTGATCTCAGAGAGAGATCTGATAAAGAGAGATGATAAAACCTGATCTCAGAGAGAAACCTGATAAATGATGATAAAAAGAGATGTGATAATGGTATGACCTGATGAACCTGAGCTGATATGTGTAGAAGATAGAGAGTTCTCCTTCTGGAGCCTAGGTTAGCAGGCCAAGCCTTAAGCCAAGCCTCACTTTATCAAAGCCAGGTAACTGAGAAGACAGACACCTATCCTCCTTAGGCCTTAAATGATGAGACACCACTAACCCAAACTGCATCTCCATCACAGTCACAGAGCAGACTAAATATAGATCTGCTTTTGTGTAAACTGCTTTTACTAGCAGTGCAATGTAAAGATGAAACCTACCATTGGTCTTTAGTGAGCTATGGAAAAGGCTTGCTATAGATCTTTCAGTAAGGCCCAGCTTAGAGAGAGAGAGAGAGAGAGAGAGAGTGTGTGGTGTGTGTGTGCGTGTGCGTGTGTGTGTGTGTGTGTGTGTGTGTGTGTGTGTGTGTGTGTGTGTGTGTGTGTGTGTGTGTGTGTGTGTGTGTGTGTGTGTGTGTGTGTGTGTGTGTGTGTGTGTGTGTGTGTGTGTGTGTGTGTGTTTTTTTTGTCTGGTCTCAGTCCTTGCTCCTGGCCCCAGCATTGCTCTCAGCTCTACCCCAACCTTTCCTCCCAACCCTGGCCCTAGGCCCTGGCCCCAGCCTGACTCCAAGCAGCTGTCGGCCTCTCCGTCTCTGTGGGGCTTCATTCATGTGGAACACACTGAGCTTTCATCCAGGGACAATCACAGAGGGATCCCCAGACAGGCTCTACAACAACACAGTAGAGTCCAGCTTGGCTGTAGAAATAGAACTCAGTGCCACTTCAGAATGCAGCACTGCTTAGAACTGGAGTACCTTACAACCCATACTTACAGCTGAACTATGTAGAGATACTGTCATGCCCTAGCTGGGAGACGTCCCATGGTCCTACCTTTCTTTTTGTGGTACTCTTCCTCATAGCCATCAGAGGAGTCCGTTTGGTAGGTCATCAGCTCATTGTAGTAGATCTCAGCGTAATCCACCTGCTTGGCCTTGGGCTTCTTCCCTTTCTTCCCTTTCTTGTCTTTCTTGTCCTCATCGCTGTCGGCTGATCCCTTCTTCGGCTTCTTCTTCTTTTTCTTCTTGGAGTCTTCTTCTTCTCCCTCCTGATCTTCCAAGAGGGGCTCCTCATCCTGAGCTTTCTTCTTCTTTTTCCCTCCATCTTTGGACTTCCTGCCTTTGGACCCCATCTCCTCCTCTCCCTGTTGGTCTCCCTCGGAAGACAACTTCTTTTTCTTTTTCTTCTTCTTTTCCTCCTTAACTTCTCCCTCAGTCATGTCCTCTTCTTCGGATTTCTTCTTCTTGGGTTTGGTTTTGATGGTGTCATTGTTGTTCTGCTCGTCATCTCCCTCTTCCTCATTTTCAATCACTTCATCCCCCTCCCCCTTCTCTGCATCATCTTCTGCTTTCTTTTTCTTATTTTCTTTTTTCTCTTTCACCTTATCGTGGCGTTCCCCTTTTTTCTTCCTCTCTTTCTCTGGTTCCTCCTCAGACTCCTCTGGGCTCTTGTGTTTCTTCCTCTTCTTCGCTCCGTCTGGCTTGGTGTCTCCGTTGGCGTCAGACTTGATCTTCCCTTTCGGTTTTGGCTCCTTTTCCTCCACGTCGCAATCCACCTCTTCAGTTTCCTCAGTTCCTGCAGTTTTTTTCTCTTTTGAGGGCATATTTTATTCATCCGCTTCCCTGGCCTTCAGTTTCGTAAGAGCTTCCTTGAGTTTCTGGAGGTGTAAGACAATTCATTTGACCCGTGGCGGCAGGCCGCGCAGTGGCCCCTGGGTACACTGGACTGGACTGGCTGGTGTGTGGGTTTGCGGGAGGAGGATGCTGGGGCCGCAGGGAGCTCTGTCTGGCTAGGAGCGCTCCTCCTGGGGCAGGGCCGCCAACACGCTCTGCTCATGAAAAATTACTGGCTTCACGTGACCCACAGGAGAAAGCCCTGTGAAAAAGGAGCCTTGCCGAGAGAACTTATCCTCTCTGCCCCGCGCTGTGTTTTCCATTATTCATAGTGTTAGGATCGCTTTACAGGCCGGGGGCGTCTCGCTTTTACCTACGTGCACACTCAAGCACACGTACACTCACACACCTACAAGCACAAACACAACACACACCCCTCTCCACCACCTAACGTGCCTGGACACACACAATGCATTATCATGAACAACTGCAGGACATGACTGAACATACAAGGCCTAAGTGTATTGAACTCATATTAGTCCTACGCATGGAGAGCTTACCTGCAGCTAGTCTATAGTCAAAATAAAAGTTCAGCTCTAAGATGAATGTCCAAACAATGATTATCTTATGGCTGGTGCTATGGATCCACTTTGCACCTCAGAGAGCTGGTTAGAGAATTTAGTTGTAGCAAATATTTAGTATCTGACAACCATTAACCATAAAGTAAAACAAAAAAATAAGTTCAGATGTTTTTTGACCAAAGAAAACAGCATTTCATGCTAATCAACACCATTTAGTGTTTTCCGTAACACTTTATTATAAGCTCATTCATAGAGTATTATGACCAAGCTGTATAATGCATTATGATGAAAAGTTCTATAAATGAGCAATAAGGCCTGAGGGGGTGTGGTATATGGCCAATATACCACGGCTAAGCGTTGGTCTTATGTACAACGCCACATATAACATACAACACAAACCCACAACGTGCCTTATTTATATTATGAACTGGTTACCAACGTAATTAGAGCAGTAAAAAAATATACCTGTGGTATACTGTCTGATGTAACACGGCTGTCAGCCAATCAGCATTCAGGGCTCGAACCACCCAGTTTATAACGCCTAATACAAATCATGTATAGTACATAGCTACTTCAGTCACACCTTCTGTAAAGCTCCATCCATGCAGACCTCTGCTGTTTAGAAGGAGTCAGGTCAACCCAGCCTCACCTCTGACCCCTGCCTGCAAGAACAAGGTATTTAGCTTGTGATATCCAAACTATTATCTACTGTAGCCTACTTACTAGAGTTCGGTGTAGGTTAAATACTGTGCATTGTTGTGGTTTCAGTTTGCTTGTTTAATCAGGAAATGCAGGACATCTCTTAAGCCGTTTCTCCTACTCTTTTAAATGGAGTTGAATAAAACATGTTTTAATCACACAGACCCATGTTTAATTCACATGGACAAACGATTCAAATAGACGACAGACGATAAGACAGGTTAACCACTTACACAAAGCTACAGGCAAAGTAACACTTGATCTAATCCTGGATAAAAATCCAATCTCAAGTAGTACTACATTGTACTTTGATATCCTGCATTCTATGAATGCTAAAACAAATGAAAAGGACAGCACAACCTCCTGTTGAGGGTTGAGAAGTTTTAAGAAAACAGTAACCTCAGACTATTTATTATTTCGTAATCAAGTTCATGTGCAAATGTGGCACACTCCATAACCTTTCGTATACATATCTGCACCTGTGCATGAGCCAAACCACTCCATTAGGCTTATTGCTGCTACCAGATACCGGATCATCTAGACAGGAGGCGGTCAGGGGGGAAGGAGATTAAGGAAGGGGATTGGAGAGGAGGGAAAGAGATCGGGCATAATAATCTTCATATCTCTATAATTAACTGTCTGATGATACCCAATCCACAAATGACTGCAGATAGTCAGGTCTCGTCTCAGCAGTTAACTGAAGAACATATCTAAAAATAGCTACATGATTGACTGATTGATTTGTTTTATTATTATAGTGTTGTGCATCTTCAGGATGCCCAGCCCACATGGACTTATAAAACACTGCATTTGCTGTAGCTAAATAAATAATGTATATATATGTTCACCACAGGAGGTTGGTGTCACCTTAATTGGGGAGGAGAAGCTTGTGGTAATGGTTGGAGCTGAATAGGTGGAATAGTATCAAACACATTATTTCCATGTGTTTGATGCCATTCCATTCGCTCAGTTCCAGCCATTATTGTGAGCCATCCTCCCCTCAGCAGCCTCCACTGATGTTCACATACAGTACACAGTATATACGGCAGTGACATACAATTGAGAAAACAAAACAAAAACCTTTTAAGTATAGAACTTCTCTTGTCGCGTCTTCCAAGATTTGGAGATCAAATTTGCAACCAGGAACACTTCTCTTAATTGTCATTCAAGGTTTTCTTCAGCACTACTACAGAAAATGGCTGTTTTTGTTGTTACCATTTTTTCAAACAAGGTTTCTCTTAATTCATCATATAATGGACAGTAAAATAAAAAGTGCAGTTCATTCTCAATCTCCCTGTTTGTTTATGGCATTGAACCTACCTACTTCAATTTCCAGAGGAGGTATCCCGGTTCTCAACTGGGCACACAAGGACCTTTGGTTTCTGGTTAGGTGAGAGGTGACATGAGGTTCTGGATCCTAGCTGTCAGTTGACCATTTGTCTTTGTAGTTTAGGGTTCATTTGTGTTTGATCATGTTGATATTGCATCATAACTTATTTCTAAATACAGTATGTGTTGTAGATCAGCTTCCTTAAATATGTAATTGAGTTCCTTTTCCAAAGGTAGTTGTGTTTTATCCTAGTTGAAAACCATGTTTGTTATTCTGTCCTCTGGCATATCAATAACACGGTTCCATAACCTAATCATTTCACCCCTCTGACTTATTTCATGGGCTCCCAAACCATGTCTCATTGAATGGCAAGGCTTGGGGCAAACTTATGCACTGCTAAAAACCTTGTATGGCTCTATTCTGAATATAATTTGCTGTTTTGGCTTTTTTTACAACCCCAGATTCCAGCAGCATAGTTCAATATAGGACACATATCAATTATAGCGCTGTGAATATGTACCAAGGTCTTAAGCCATTTTCAATTTACTAATAATGGACCCCAACGCTCTACTTTCAGAGTTAGATATGGACTTTATACCCTCCTCAAAGGTCATATATATATCAAAAAGGAAACCAAGGTATTTACAATGCACTCAGAAAGTATGAAGACCTGTTCCCTTTTTCCACATTTTGTTACATTACAGTCTTTTTCTAAAATGGATTAAACAATACATTTTCCTCATCAATCTACACACAATAGCCCATAATGACAAAGCGAAAACTGGTTTTTAGAATATTTTTCAAATGTATATAAAAATGTTTATGAAAACCTGTTTTTGCTTTGTCAATATCAGCTATTGTATGCAGATTGATGATGGGAAAAAACAAATTAATCAATTTTAGAATAATGCTGTAACGTAACAAAATTTTGAAAAAGTCTGAATTCTTTCCGAATGCACTGTATATGAGCAAGTGTACCCTAGGGGTATTGCCACAAAAAAAAAGTCAGGAATACTTCTTACTCTAACCTTTTTTCTGAAGTAGATTATCTGGGTTTTATTTTGGTTAAAAATTCATCTCCATCTGGTACACCAGAGCTTGACAGTGCTCAAAATACACTGCAAATCAAACTCACTCTCTCCAAAGAGGACAATATAATCTGTGTACAATAGTATCCGCAAAGTCATGTCATCTAATATAACTCCTAGGTTAGCATGCTTGATTTGCTGGGCCAAGGCATTTAGAAAAAGGGCAAACAAAGAAAGCACATTGCGCTGTTTGACTCCAAACGGAGTGGGAAACCATCCAGTCTTCAACTCATTTACCTGTCTACAGGAGACTGGAGCTCTATATAGGAAACCATCCCGTCTTCAACTCATTTACCTGTCTACAGGAGACTGGAGCTCTATATAGGAAACCATCCAGTCTTCAACTCATTTACCTGTCTACGGGAGACTGGAGCTCTATATAGGAAACTATCCAGTCTTCAACTCATTTACCTGTCTACAGGAGACTGGAGCTCTATATAGGAAACCATCCAGTCTTCAACTCATTTACCTGTCTACAGGAGACTGGAGCTCTATATAGGAAACCATCCAGTCTTCAACTCATTTACCTGTCTACAGGAGACTGGAGCTCTATATAGGAAACCATCCCGTCTTCAACTCATTTACCTGTCTACAGGAGACTGGAGCTCTATATAGGAAACCATCCAGTCTTCAACTCATTTACCTGTCTACAGGAGACTGGAGCTCTATATAGGAAACCATCCAGTCTTCAACTCATTTACCTGTCCACAGGAGACTGGAGCTCTATATAGGAAACCATCCAATCTTCAACTCATTTACCTGTCTACGGGAGACTGGAGCTCTATATAGGAAACCATCCAGTCTTCAACTCATTTACCTGTCTACGGGAGACTGGAGCTCTATATAGGAAACCATCCAGTCTTCAACTCATTTACCTGTCTACGGGAGACTGGAGCTCTATATAGGAAACCATCCAGTCTTCAACTCATTTACCTGTCTACGGGAGACTGGAGCTCTATATAGGAAACCATCCCGTCTTCAACTCATTTACCTGTCTACGGGAGACTGGAGCTCTATATAGGAAACCATCCAGTCTTCAACTCATTTACCTGTCTACGGGAGACTGGAGCTCTATATAGGAAACCATCCAGTCTTCAACTCATTTACCTGTCTACGGGAGACTGGAGCTCTATATAGGAAACCATCCAGTCTTCAACTCATTTACCTGTCTACGGGAGACTGGAGCTCTGTATAGGAAACTATCCAGTCTTCAACTCATTTACCTGTCTACGGGAGACTGGAGCTTTATATAGGAAACCATCCAGTCTTCAACTCATTTACCTGTCTACGGGAGACTGGAGCTCTATATAGGAAACCATCCAGTCTTCAACTCATTTACCTGTCTACGGGAGACTGGAGCTCTATATAGGAAACCATCCAGTCTTCAACTCATTTACCTGTCTACTGGAGACTGGAGCTCTATATAGGAAACCATCCAGTCTTCAACTCATTTACCTGTCTACAGGAGACTGGAGCTCTATATAGGAAACCATCCAGTCTTCAACTCATTTACCTGTCCACAGGAGACTGGAGCTCTATATAGGAAACCATCCAGTCTTCAACTCATTTACCTGTCTACAGGAGACTGGAGCTCTATATAGGAAACCATCCAGTCTTCAACTCATTTACCTGTCTACAGGAGACTGGAGCTCTATATAGGAAACCATCCAGTCTTCAACTCATTTACCTGTCTACAGGAGACTGGAGCTCTATATAGGAAACTATCCAGTCTTCAACTCATTTACCTGTCTACAGGAGACTGGAGCTCTATATAGGAAACCATCCAGCATTTACCATCCACTCCAGCATTTATACATTTGAAAGCAAAAATATATCTATTTACCCAATAAAGGTATTTTGGAAATCAATAAAACATACATATGTAGGTTTACAGTCTCATAGTCTGTCTCTAATCACAGTGGATACAGTGTACATGTGATCTACACAAGCTCTGTTTTTATGAAACCTGTTCTTCTCATCTACAAGAAAACCTGACATTTCCAAATACTGAGTCAACCTGTTGTTTAAGATACCCGAGTAGAATTTGTAGACTGTGCTAGTAATTCAGACGCCTCTGTAATTTACTGGGACCTGTGGATCATACTTTGATGACTGGGATTGGTTTAATGATGGATCTGTACCCAGTTGAAGGGACGATACCATTTGAAAAAGACAGAATATAGTCTGCAGTAACTTCATTTGGAAACTCCTCTATTCCTGTTTATTATTAATTATATTCCTTGTTTCTGCTTTCTCAACAGCCTTCCTAACTTCCTCCTTAGTCAAATTCGCAATTTGAGGTGTATCCAGCCCTATTCATCTCAATTTCCATCCCATTTTTTAAGTTACAAGTATAATTTAAAAGTCATCAACACAGATGGTATATAGTTGCCAAAAAATAGGTTAACAAAATCATTCTCCCAGTTATCTAATATTCCATTTTTCTTATGTTCAAGTTCACCATTTTCCAATGTGATTTCCATGGGAATTTTCAGAACTGTTTTTGGGCCCAGTTTATTGATTTAATTCCAAAATTGCTGAGAGTTGTTACTTTGCAGTTGTTTGAGATGCAATGTTGGACCCCTTCTGAATCTCCTCCTAAAATACCTTAGCTTATTGTCAAAGATACATTGATTGTTCTTTACATTTTAAGAACCTCTTTTCTGCAACTCTAATTACAGACCATAAATTACTTAACTCTTTATTCCAATAGGGTTTACCAATTTTTTGAGGTCTCTAAGGTTTAGATGATATTCAGTGGTGTAAAGTACTTAAGTAAAAATACTTGAAAGTACTACTTAAGTAGTTTTTTTGTATCTGTACTTTACTTTACTATTTATATTTTTTGACAACTTTTACTTTAATACATTCCTAAGGAAAATGATGTACTTTTAACTCGGTACATTTTCCGTGACACCCAAAAATACTCATTTTATTTTGAATGATTAGCAGGACAGTAAAATTGTCTAATTCACACAATTATCAAAAGACCATCCCTGGTCATCGCTACAGCCTCTTATCTGGTGGACTCACTAAATACATGCTTCATTTGTAAATGATGTCTGATTGTTGGAGCGTGCTCCTGGCTATCCATAAATTTAAAAAACAAGAAAATGGTGCCGTTTGGTTTGCTTAATATAAGGACTTTGAATTTATTTATACTTTTACTTTTACTACTTAAGTATATTTTATCAATTACATTTACTTTTGATACTTAAGTATATTTAAAACCAAAAACCAAAACCCTCTGTAGAAAGGGTTCTACTAGGAACTAAAAAGGGTTTTCCTATGAGGACAGCCGAAGAACCCTTTTGGAACCCATCATAAACAAATAATTTCTTACCTTCTTAAGGACTTACCTCTTCATCCATATCCTATCAACTGCTGATCATCACAATCAATGTGACGACCTGCATCTACACAACTGGATAACTGCTCACCTGTATCCCTACCCGACCTCTTCATTTAAAAAATATTTTTCTTTATACCGTGCTGACTTCTCTGAATCTTCTCCTCCGTACCTGCTAGTGAGGTGACCTGAAGATCATGAGGTCAATCACTTGTACTCTGCTCCCTTTATAGACCATGTCGCCTCTTTAAATAAGCATGAGAACATCATTCAGTGGAAAGTGAACTTGGATTTAATTAGAACAGGTGAAAACAGAGAAAGCTTTGTGATTATACTGTAAGAGGATAGACACAGTGATTGAAGTTTACTTGGTTAGGATTCAGACAGGTTGGTTGTGTTGAAAGGTTTATGTTTAAAGGGGAATATTGTGATTCTTGTGGTTTCTCAGTCAGTGTCAAATGTTTTGGGCAGATATTGACTGTGTTTTATTCCTCTAAATGCTACACGGAGCTTGATACATAGTGTATGTAGGATCTGGAAAACTTAATTACACACATTCTCAATTCAAATACGCTTTTTTGCTGCACAGGAAATGGTTTTGACTTGTTTCGGGGGCCTACCCTGTACATCTAAATACCCAGTGGTTCTGACAGCTCAACGGATTCAGTATTATGCTTGGCCTGTGAAATGCATTAGGCCTATACAGTGCATTCGGGAAAGTATTCAGACCTCTTGACTTTTTAAACATTTTGTTACGTTACAGCCTTATTCTAAAATTGATTAAATTGTTGTTTTTCCTCATCAATCTACACACAATACCACATAATGCCAAACCAAAAACAGTTTTTTCGACATTTTTGCAAATGTATAAAACCTATTAACCTGAAATATCACATTTACATAAGAATTCAGATCCTTTACTCAGTACTTTGTTGCAGCAAGCGATTACAGCCGAGTCTTCTTGTGCATGACGCTGCAAACTTGACACACCTGTATTTGGGGAGTTTTTCTCATTCTTCTCTGCAGATCCTCTCAGGTTCTGTCAGGTTGGATGGGCGCGTTGCTGCATAGCTGTTTTCAGGTCTCTCCAGAGATGTTCGATCGGGTTCAAGTGGCTGGGCCACTCAAGGACATATGAAGACTTGTTCCGAAGCCACCCCTGCATTGTCTTGGCTGTGTGCTTAGGGTCGTTGTCCTGTTGGAAGGTGAACCTTCTTCCCAGTCTGAGGTCCTGAGCAGGTTTTCATCAAGGATCTCTCTGTACTTTTCTCCTTTCATATTTTCCTTGATTCTAACTAGTCTCTCAGTCCCTGCCGCTGAAAAACATCCCCACAGCATGATGCTGCCACCACCATGTTGTACAGTAGAGATGCTGCCAGGTTTCCTCCAGACGTGAGGCTTGGCATTCAGGCCAGAGTTCAATCTTGGTTTCATCAGACCAGAGAATTTTGTTTCTCATGGTCTGAGAGTCCTTTAGGTGCCTTTTGGCAAACTCCAAGCGGGCTGTTGTATGCTTTTTACTGAGGAGTGGCTTCTGTCTGACAACTCTACCATAAAGGCCTGATTGGTGGAGTGCTACAAAGATGGTTGTTATTCTGGAAGGTTCTCCCATCTCCACAGAGGAACTCTGGAGCTCTGTCAGAATGACCATCGGGTTCTTGGTCACCTCCTTGACCAAGGCCCTTCTCCCCCGATTGCTCAGTTTGGCCGGGCAGCCAGCTCTAGAAAGAATCTTGATGGTTCCAAACTTCTTCCATTTAAGAATGATGGAGGCCACTGTGTTCTTGGGGACTTTCAATGCTGCAGAAATGTTTTGGTACCCTTCCCCAGACCTGTGCCTCGACACAAGCCTGTCTCGGAGCTCTACGGACAATTCCTTCGACCTCATGGCTTGGTTTTTGCTCTGACATGCATTGTCAACTGTGGGACCTTATATAGACAGGTGTGTGCCTTTCCAAATCATGCCCAATCAATTAAATTTACCACAGGTGGACTCCAATCCAGTTGTAGAAACATCTAAAGGATGATCAATGGAAACAGGATGCACCTGAGCTCAATTTCGAGTCTCATAGCAAAGGGTCTGTTTTTTATTTCTAAAAACCTGTTTTCGCTTTGTCATTATGGGGTATTGTGGGATGAGGGATAAAAATGATTTAATACATTTTAGAATAAGGCTGTAATGTAACAAAATGTGGAAAAAGTCAAAGGGTCGGAATACTTTCCGAATGCACAGTATATGGTGCACATGGTGATGGATACTATACTGTAGGCCAGGTCTGCCTTGATACCTCATTCATGGTGTGTAGGTATGGAGTGTATCACATCACCTACAGATGTAGGATCTTAATTTGATCACCTTGTTGCAGGAGTGCATTCCTGCAATGCATTTGTATTTGAGGTCAAAAAAGGTTTCTTAAGCTTGTAATTTCCGGTTTGACATTTCAGAGTTGATTTGCCCTTACGAAAACTGTATATTAGTTATAATCCACATAATAATTCACATTTCCTGCTACTACAGGATTATTTTCCTGCTGTAGCAAACTGGCTCAAATTAAGATCCTTCATCTGTAAGAGTTTAATTGATTTATCCATGTCATGTGTGTCCAACATTACTTGATAGATGATACGTGTGGGGTCCCAACATCTCATATATAATGGCATGGTCTTTCTCAGATTTCACTGCCATGGCAGGTGAATATGGGTGTATTTCTATTGCACGTAATAGTTATGGTATATGGTGACTCAGTGGGACTTGATCATGATGTTCAGATGCCGTATCTTAATTTGAGCCAGTTTCACACAGCAGGAAAATAATCCTGCAGCAACAGGAAATTTGCATTTTTATGTGGATTATAATTGATACATTTTTTTGCAGAGCAAATCAAGTCTAAAATGTTGAAGTGGAAATTACAAACTTTAGAAGCCTTTTTAAACCTTGATTACACGAGAAGTTTGCATTTCCTTCAACAACAGGATGGTCAAATGATGATCCTACATCTGTAAAGGCAGCAGTAGCGGCCTTCCGTTAGTGATTCAGTGAGCGGACAGGACATAGACAGCACGTCTGCTTAATTATTGAGGCACTGACAGTAGCTTTGCTTAAGGAGCTAATTGGAGCAGACAAACCAGAGGTCAACTGACCCGAAACGAGACGGTAAATTCTACACCATGTGGTTGCGGACCATCCATTTGGAGCACATACAGGTTTGTGTTCATTATGCACCAAACGGAAGAAAACTGACTGAAACACAGAGGAACTACTTGGACTTGTCATAAGACACATTCATTTTCTGTTGCATGCCCTAATGATCAGGGCCCGGATGTACCCATCAACTGGAGACAGAAGACTTCTCTTCAGATGGAAAGATTGCATTTGCTGTCCTTCATTGGGAGAAATTACATTTTCCTGTCATGTTTAATTTCACTCACTTCAAACAGATTATAGTTTGAAAATACTCCAAATGCTACACACAGGGAACACACTGGTTGAATTACATTGAACCAATGTGGAATACAAGCTGAATTGACATCTGTGCCCAGTGGGTGTATTCAATTGCCTATAATGCTATGCTGCGTTTCCCATTTGCAGTGTAGTACAGTAGATTTTGGCTGTGTGGTGATTGGAGGGTTAAAATGATTGGTTGAGAAAAATGCCTGACCCAAATCCATATTTCTCTGTAGATCAGATGTTTATATATAGAAACAAAATGAGCAAGACAAGCAGAAAAGCCAAACAAGTTTATTTACAGACACAATATAAAGAATGATCCAGAATATAGGTTTTGTATCACTGTTCAAGCTGTTTTAATTCTATCCATTCATTTTCAGACCAATTCTTCTTAGTTATTTTTTACTCTATAAAATGTATGACATTTTGTGATTCTGAGTCAAACTGAAAATGTTTAATGTGCTCATACAGATTGAATACATTTACCTTGTGCATTTTGTCTTTTACACACAATCTGTGTGACTGAGTTACAGGTGAAAGAAACAATCGTCCACATTTTTTTAGGAGTTATGTCTTTTAAATATCATGGTAATTTGGGGCATTGCATGTACAGAAGAATGGTCCTATGCTTTCAGTTCAGTCAGCAACGTTCCTCTACTCTGTCACAGTTAAACACAATAAATACTAATAGAAACATACAGCATTCCAAGGCCAAGATCCACAATGCTTTCAAGGGTACAACATTGTCACAGAGGGAAAATGACACGATGCAGTGACAATAATGATCTTATTTCAAAACGGGGCGATAATAGTCATTCCTTTCCATCATCTGTGAAAAAGTGCATCCATCACTCAATTCTCTTTTAAAATCTATTCAAGGTTCGGTGATGTAAAGGTTCCATCTCTCACAGTGCACTGGGAACTTTAGCAGAAGCTGATCATTGTAAACATATTTCAGTGGTGGTTGCAGGCACACACAAAGCAAATAGTAGAGTATCATCATGCACAGCATCACCAGTATGCAAATTGGATTCTATTTTACAGTAATTATAGAGTATGAAGTCATTTCAACAGCAGAAGTGGACCTTTTCTTAATGAGGTTACACTGAGTCAGCAGACAGTAAGACCAAGAGTTTGTTTGATACGATCATCCGTTAGATAAGTGATGCAGGGGTGAATTGCATATCTGAGAGGATTTGTACAGTTATATCATAAGGCAGCGTGGTTTTAAGACATGAATGACAGCGACAAATCAGATTGCTCAACAGTGCCAATAACTAGGGCCAGGGTGTTTTTCTCTGACTGTGTGACCTGACCAGGAAAACCTCCAAGCCCTAGTTACAGGCTATAACATAATATAGGCTACAACTAGGACCTAGAGTGTTCCCAGTCAGGTCCCAAGTTGAGGAAACACTCCTGGCCATGCAGCGTGACTAGGACTGTCTGTTCTGGAGGTCAGATATTTTACTATGGTGGTGGAGATTATAAAATATTAATCATCTGGCCTTTGTCCAAAAACAGCGAGCAATTAAAACACCACCATTTCACATCAATAATATCCAAGGATATCTTCCAGTGTTTGGCAAGTTAGTTATACAGAAGAAAGTGAACCTGTGAAAAAGGTAATCTCTGGTCAGGAGTGTTAACAGTGTTTTATATGAAATATTTACCCATGTAAAACAGGTTAATGTAGCTGGACAACAGAAAGTTGAACTGTTGGATCTTTGAAGATATATTTTGGATTTGCTAAAACATCAATAGTGTTCAGGCTTTTTACACAGACATACATAAAAGCTGCCTCACCCACAGTGTCTGAGAAAGAGAGCACATAGGTGGGTGGGAATCATAACACAGGATGTGGCAAAGACAAGGTACAGGAGGAGGTGAGGGACACACAGAGTGGCCCTATTTCAGTGTAAATACTTGTGCAACGTTGAGTTCAAACCAACATCTCTGTACAGCAGTAGTACCACCGAGCCAATAAGATTTCACAGAAACGACGTCACTAGGAAAGACCACTTTACATTAAAACAAGCAACCTACATTAACAGAATCAGAAATACCGGCGGTCGTTGGAGTTGCTTATTCAGCAAGAGAGTAAGAAACACACTAAGTAGACAGTGTTTGCATTAAAGCAAGCAACCTCCAATTCATGGAGTTACTGTAGAGAGCCCAGATATACGGTGTGAGTTTAAATGGCTCTCTTGTCAACTGTAAGAAAAAAAACATTGTACCTTTCAATTAAGATATGAAAAATGTACAACAGACAAAAACAGATGGTGACTGACAACAGACAAAAACAAATGGTGACTCCCCACGATACATTGCGGTGTGGGCGTGACTCCGGTTCACAATCACGTGCAGGCTCCCGAGTGTACATGGAGGATGCCTCGCGTGTGCATGTGCAGGAAGTTAAAGATCTCGTGGGGCATAGCGTGGAACCCGGGGCGGGGCTTGACGTTGTCGTAGTAATGGTGCGTGATGAAGATGCCTGAGGGGTTCATGGGAAACGCCCAGAAGCCGTAGAGGTGGACCTCCTCGCACAGTTCCATGGCGGCGGTGACCAGCATCAGGCCGCTGCTGAGGCGTTTGGCGCGGACACCCTGGACACCCCAGAAGCGCTGGACGTTGAGCAGGTACTGAGGATGGAAGAAGAACACGCCCCTCTGTGAGTCAAAGTCGTCTAGCATGTACTTTACTCGGAAGGAGACATCAGTGTTACGCGTGTTGTAGAAGGCGGGTAGGACCACCGACGAGTTCTCATAGTTCTGAAGAACCTCGTAAAATGGCCGCCGCCACTTCTCTAGCTTCTGGAACCTGGTGGAGGAGGAGAGGAGAGGTAAGCGATTTGTGTTTAAAGGAGGGAGGGAAAGGGGGTGTGTGTTTGAGAGGAGCGGATGTGAGTGCTGCAGCTCTGTGCCCCAACATTACATTTCACTAAGTGCACACCCATTGTAACTGCCGCCGTTAATACATTTCAAGTCTAGATGTTCTGTCTGTCTGTCTGTGTGTATGTGTGTGTGTGGCACAATGACAATGCAATGTTAATGGCAATACACTTTTTTGGTGTATATAGCCTACAGTACCTCTCTGTTATAATACTTGGATTAATCGTCACCAGATCTGTTTTGGAGCCTACATCAGCCGAATACTTCTCGTTGATGGGTGGTATGTTGCATCTTTGAAGGAAGGAGAATTATTCACATTATTCAATGCAGATTCTGAGAAGACCTGAGCAGATTGAAAGTAGTTCAATACTATATCTTGCCATGTGAAATCTGCAGACAAAAATAAATCAGCTCAAGTGATGCTGGGAAATATTTTTAGCACTACGGGATGAAGATGCTGTGTACCTAAACACAAAATCTGCTGAGTCAATTTCCTTCCCACATTTGCTGTTCTTGATGATTCCTCCATTTCCAACAACAGCACATTTCTTGAACTGGGACTTGGAGTACGGCATGTCCTTTAAATGAAACGGAACCAGTGTCAGTTCCATCACTTTACGGTGGGAGGTATAGCATTGGATGCATGGATGACAGGTAGTCTTACAGGATGCTATACTATATATTGTTATAGTTGGAACACTCACGTCGGGGAACATCTTGAAGACCTCAGTAGTGATGGGCAGGATGCCACTGGTGTCCACCTCATACCTCAGCTTGGTGCCTGCTGGGGTGTTCCTCTTGGTGGTGAACAAGAAGGAGGGTGCATTACAGCAACGCGACAGAGACATCCTAGTGGAGAGAACAAAAGAAGGACGGAGTTCCTGTCGGATCCAAACAAACTGTAGTCGAACAAGGCTGCTGGAAAAACGAGCAACACTGCAGTCCTGGTCCTTGAGGAACAGAACTTTGCACCCCTGCAATAGAAAGTCTCTCTAGAAGTTGGGTTACAATCACACAATAAAGATTGCTCAGATGTCTCTCTCTATACAGTATATCAGGCTATGTGATTGGTACTATAGTTCGTTATCAATACAACGTCACAATAATGTGCAGAGCGTTCGATTTGCCTGCTGGGGGGCAAGCTGACCCCTAGCTTTACTAAAACCATTGACAACTGTGTGCCATTTTCAAGGGATTGCTAAATAAAAGTTAAGTATTTGGTTGTAATATTTATATTTTAATATACTTGAATTACCATGCAAAACAATTGTGCACATTTAGCTCCGTCAGAGTTATACAGCAAGTAACTGCATGCTTTTCAGTGAAAGTCAATTGATCATGTAATTTCAGATATGTGAGGGATGATAACCAATATTGAGCAATATCGTGAGGCTATCATTAATTGGATATTTGAGTGACATAAAATAAAAAGTGAACTATACCTGACAAGTATGAGTGGTTTAGGTTTTTCCCATCCTTTGTGGGCTCTGAAACTTTGTACAGTTGGCTAAACATAGTAATAATTAAATATTTTGTTGTAGGCAGAACACATTGGAGTACGATTCTATTGCATGTCTCAGCCCGTACTCTACACAGACCAGCATAACCAATCAGAGCTTCAGTATCCCTATATGAAAAAGTACCATTGCCATATATGGATCTGTGCCATTCACTTTGAATTGGACTGTGTTTACAGACTAAGCTGTCGTGAGTAGATCCGCTTTTTTTTTTTTTTTTTTTAGATCAGAGCGAGTGCTGTATGTAGCTGTGTGTGCACATTTGTTTATATCCTTTGCTAGTTAGTGAGTTATTAACCTAGTTATAGCTAGTAGTCAGCAATGGGGGAGTGATTGCTTCCTAAGGGAGCACAAAACATTACATTCCTAGACATCTTTGAAAAGCAAGTCAGGTAAAGGGCTTGCTTTTCTTAAAGGGGCAATGTTGAATAAGCGAAGTAGCCAATAGGCGAGGGTAGCATCATTTGTCTGATTTTCTATAATAATGGTATCGAATAATAATGCATTTTATTTTGTAAAGTGGTTTCTTGCATCAAACAACAACATTTTCAATCACCTCCTTGTCTGAAGGACAAGTGGATAAACAGGTTAATGTGAATCCCTACAATCCCTTTTTCAAAAGTCTCATGGAATGTAGGACTACATTGAACACCACACATTGGCTGCTACTGTAGCCTGAATGATAGAACAGCTATTGCCATGTTAAAATGTTATGGGATGCATTTTCTCTGTTGTTTTTGATGGTAGGCCACTCTGGTAGGCCTACATTATAATCAAATAGCCACAGTAGTCTACTTGATCAGTGTCTGAAACTGTAACTTAAAGCGGGTACAGCCACAGTGTTCACAGTAAATGTGCGCTGGAAGTTTTGCACAGAATTTTCACAACATTCAAGTTGTGCTCAACAGACCTGAAATTTGCTCAGTGCCAAAAAAATTAGGGGGAACATTGGACTAAATTTACTTTTTCTCCAATCAACATAGGCTTGCTGATCATAATAAGCATTCAGCTACTTGCTGTGTCGCTCTGATGATAGAACTAAATGTGGAATAATAGGACATGTGTAACTCTGATGATAGAACTAAATGTGGAATAATAGGACATGGAGGATTCCGGATTTCCTGCATGTTACCTACTGATTCCATGAGACTCCAACCTTTTTATTGAAAACTAGTTCCTGGAATTTTGCAATGCTAGTCACACTAGATGGAGATGGATCGGGTTGATAATGAGTAGAAGTACCACAAAGGAGGAGGCTAATGTGTGTGATGTACGGTAGAAGACCACTAATAACTCGATCTCTATGATGCCTTGAGGGTCAATTGTGCTTACTTGAAGTTGTTAGTCTCCACCATGTTCTGCTGCCACTTGCACACCTGCAGGTTCCTCCATCTCTCAAACAGCTCTGACGTCTTCACCCTGGCAGACAGCCAGGGAAACCCCACATAAAAACCAGACAAAGAGAAGAGTCAAGTGATCCATGTATGTTTAAGAATAAGGAAATGGTCCTATACCAGACACTGAGTGTACAAAACACAAAGAACACCTTCCTAATATTGAGTTGCACCCACTTTTGCTCTCATAACAGCCTCAATTTATTGGGGCATGGAATCTACAAGGTGTCGAAAGCGTTCCATGTTGACTTCCATGCTTCCCACAGTTGTGTTAAGTTGGCTGGATGTCCTTTGGGTGGAGGACCATTCTTGATACGCATGGGAAACTGTTGAGCGTGAAAAACCCAGCAGCGCTGCAGTTCTTGACACAAACCAGTGCGCCTGGCACCTACTACCATACCCAGTTTAAAGACACAAATATTTTGTCTTGCCCATTCACCCTCTGAATGGCACACATACACAATCCATGTCTCAGTTGTCTCAAGGCTTAAAAATCCAGCTTTAACCTGTCTACTCCCCTTCATCTACAACATAGCTTTCACCTGAAGTCACCTAGTCAGTCTATGTCTCAGTGTATGTTCAGTATATGGTCACAATGAGGGGGTGGAAACTGCACAGGTATATAAAACTGACCAACAGGGGGATGGGGCTGCATGGAGCTACACTGCAGCATGCTACGTGGCTCTGCTCTATGATATGAATATTAAACACGCGCTGAGGTGTAACATGAGAATGACACTGGATTCTGTGGCTCTTGGTTTAGCATTACGCCCAGGCACTCCCTCTGACTGACGCCTTGAGTCCACCGTCTTGAGATGGTGATAGCCAGAAATAGGTCTCTGAATAGCTCCCCTTGAACTGACATTCCCCCTTGATGATTGTGGCATTTGACTTGCTCAGGGAGGTAAAGCACCAGAGGGCTTGATGTAGTGTAATGAAAGCCAGTCACTGCACTGTCACTGCTGGCAGAGCCATGGGCTGTTGTCTGTCTGTCTGTCTGGCACACTGGCCCTCAGCAAGCTCCTCATACAGGTGTGATAACTAGCTCGAACAGCCTCAAGAACACGTAGGCCTGTGTGAAACAGCCTCAAGAACACGTAGGCCTGTGTGGAACAGCCTCAAGAACACGTAGGCCGGTGTGGAACAGCCTCAAGAACACGTAGGCCGGTGTGGAACAGCCTCAAGAACACGTAGGCCGGTGTGGAACAGCCTCAAGAACACGTAGGCCTGTGTGAAACAGCCTCAAGAACACGTAGGCCTGTGTGGAACAGCCTCAAGAACACGTAGGCCTGTGTGGAACAGCCTCAAGAACACGTAGGCCTGTGTGGAACAGCCTCAAGAACACGTAGGCCTGTGTGGAACAGCCTCAAGAACACGTAGGCCGGTGTGGAACAGCCTCAAGAACACGTAGGCCGGTGTGGAACAGCCTCAAGAACACGTAGGCCGGTGTGGAACAGCCTCAAGAACACGTAGGCCCGGTGTGGAACAGCCTCAAGAACACGTAGGCCCGGTGTGGAACAGCCTCAAGAACACGTAGGCCTGTGTGGAACAGCCTCAAGAACACGTAGGCCCGGTGTGGAACAGCCTCAAGAACACGTAGGCCGGTGTGGAACAGCCTCAAGAACACGTAGGCCCGGTGTGGAACAGCCTCAAGAACACGTAGGCCGGTGTGGAACAGCCTCAAGAACACGTAGGCCGGTGTGGAACAGCCTCAAGAACACGTAGGCCGGTGTGGAACAGCCTCAAGAACACGTAGGCCGGTGTGGAACAGCCTCAAGAACACGTAGGCCGGTGTGGAACAGCCTCAAGAACACGTAGGCCTGTGTGGAACAGCCTCAAGAACACGTAGGCCGGTGTGGAACAGCCTCAAGAACACGTAGGCCGGTGTGGAACAGCCTCAAGAACACGTAGGCCGGTGTGGAACAGCCTCAAGAACACGTAGGCCCGGTGTGGAACAGCCTCAAGAACACGTAGGCCCGGTGTGGAACAGCCTCAAGAACACGTAGGCCTGTGTGGAACAGCCTCAAGAACACGTAGGCCTGTGTGGAACAGCCTCAAGAACACGTAGGCCGGTGTGGAACAGCCTCACGAACACGTAGGCCGGTGTGGAACAGCCTCAAGAACACGTAGGCCGGTGTGGAACAGCCTCAAGAACACGTAGGCCTGTGTGGAACAGCCTCAAGAACACGTAGGCCGGTGTGGAACAGCCTCAAGAACACGTAGGCCGGTGTGGAACAGCCTCACGAACACGTAGGCCGGTGTGGAACAGTCTCCCGAACGCGTAGGCCGGTGTGGAACAGTCTTAAGAACGCGTAGTCCGGTGTGGAACAGTCTTAAGAACACGTAGGCCGGTGTGGAACAGTCTTAAGAACGCGTAGTCCGGTGTGGAACAGTCTTAAGAACATGTAGGCTGGTGTGGAACAGTCTTAAGAACATGTAGGCTGGTGTGGAACAGTCTTAAGAACATGTAGGCCGGTGTGGAACAGTCTTAAGAACATGTAGGCTGGTGTGGAACAGTCTTAAGAACACGTAGGCCGGTGTGGAACAGTCTTAAGAACATGTAGACTGGTGTGTAACAGTCTTAAGAACACGTAGGCCGGTGTGGAACAGTCTTAAGAACACGTAGGCCGGTGTGGAACAGTCTTAAGAACACGTAGGCCGGTGTGGAACAGTCTTAAGAACATGTAGGCCGGTGTGGAACAGTCTTAAGAACATGTAGGCCGGTGCCGGATTCTGTTCTAGAGGTAGAGCTGCTGCTGATTGCACATCTCCATGGCGACAGCGGTTCAAGGCCAGTCTGGACCACTTTCCCATCTATCTTACTTGTCCTATCATCAAATCATTCTTTACAACAACAAAAAAATCAAAGAACAAGGGATGGGCCTGAATGTTGGAACTGAGTGCACAGGCTTTGTTGTTTCATCTAAGATCTAAATTAGAAACTAATTTCAGAGAGAGCACACAAACCAGCAAGACACACAGGCCCTGGAGGACCATATCTGCCCATCACTGCATTCCTAACACAGGCGATACACTCACATGGTCAGGACTTTGACATCCATAATCTCCTGTCTGAGCTCTTTACATGCAGTGGAGTTGTAGTCATAGGATCCATCGTATGAATCCAGATACCTGGAGGGATAGTCACAGTCAACATAACGATTACACAATAATATGGAACAGACTGGGCCACAAAACACATAGTGGGTTCGGGAAAATATTTTATACATTGTGATCCACTTAACTGTATTCCATTACAATTGGCTATACTTTAAAATGTATCATTATTATTAATCTTTAATGTAAAGACATTGTTGTGAGATGAGTGGCAGGTGTGATATCATTCCTATGGGTAGGGGACCCACAATATGTATCCTGGACACTTTTTTGTCACCAACTACTAAAGTTGGTGACAAAACAGAAAGTGATACAATTTCTCTGTTTTGTTTTCAGATTTTAAACATTCATTATTGTATTTTGACATGGGAATTTGGACTTGACATGGGGAACAACAATTAACACTGACATTCTCTTAACAAAAACAAGAGTCATTGTAAACAACAAAAAGAGTGTGAAATACATAGTGAGAAAGGAGAAGGGGGAGGTAGAAAAACCTTGTGGTAAATTGTGAGAAAATATGACCAAATCCTGATGGCAGGAGCATCTAGAATGCACAACCTTTATCATGGAGAAGGTGTGTCTGTGTCTTATGGCATGTACAGTATGTTGGTTAGAGTGAACTGCACAACTGTACAGTATGAAAAGTGACTATTGTATGATGCCAATGGCGAATAATGGGGAGGCTGTTTCACTGCATAGGGCAGACACAGAAAACTTACCCAGACGGCAAAACTGGTTACAACGGCGTCAATATGACGTCTCTTATGCCGTTATAGTCAAGTTGCACACAGTTTTTCCCCCTTGTCTTTTGAACAACCAAGAAGGCCTCTTTGTCTGGTTGTATTAAATCTGATTATCTGACCAGATAACAACCAAAATATGACATCTTTCCCATGATGGCTTGGTCTTGTCACGAAAAGGGCGTCTTTATCCAGTTGTAACAAAGACCAATTTGTTGTACTCTGGTTATAAGATGTGTTCTCCACAAGTTTACAACAAGAACATTACATCTTTAAGACTTCATGTGCCAAATTTTGCTTTCTGGGTAGCCTGAGTTCATCAGTACCTGTGTGGGCTAACCATAGCGTAGTCTCATTTTTCTACAGATCTCTTTGCATGTAGAAATAAAACTGAGGAAGATCACATGAAAATCTGCTGGTCCTACATTTGTACTTATTACCTATCTGGTATGAAAAGCACACCCACATACATACACATATACATGCACATGCATACACATAATTATCATGTACATACTGTACACAGTCATCATTCTCACTCAGATTCAAACCATTTGAGAAGATTTTACACCTCATTGAACTATACAAATACTTATCATAGATATATTAAGAAATCTTGATTGGACAGATACAAACTTTTACATGCTTGAGAGGCTTGAAAACCTCTTAACAAGAGGTTTCAGACAAGGAAATAAAGAAACATTATACAGGAAAATGGTATAAAACAAAACAAAAAATATAAAAACATCTGTTTAATATGGTGGTAGTGATTGTGTGACATTTGAGACAAGCACAATGACATATAAAGAGAAGTAAACTAAAGAAAAGTGAAGACATGGTCGTCATTTTAGATGACAAAGGATTCGACCAACATTTCGCACCTTCTCCTCCCTTTTGAGATCATCATCACCAGCTGCAGAAACAAACCCAAATCTGTGCATCCCCGTCAGGCCAGGCGGAGAGCCACACGAGGGAGTCAAATCTCCCTCTAGGTGTATTTAAAAAGGTTTGTAATGGATAATGCTTTTGATCCATGTATAAGCTTTGGAAAGGGCTGCCCTCTCTGGCAGCCTGGGCTGGTGGAGTCTTGCCTGCCGACTGCTCAGCCTCAGGGGCACCAGGAAAGGTGGAACGCTTAGGGCTTCTAATACATATTGAGAAGGTGCTTTCTATTCGGAGCATCTTTGAAAGTAGATAGCAAATAGGTGATGTTGAGTATCTCACTACAGTCACTCCCAACAAATGGAATTATGCCTACTGGAGGAAAGAGGGAGTGGCTGCCCAGCGGGCAAAACTGGTTGCAATGACATTTTGTACTGTTCTTTTTTTAGCAACCATCAAAATATGTCTATCTGGTTGTAATTTGGCTATATGACCAGATAACAACCAAAAAATGTCTTTCCAATCACATCTTCATGTCGTCTTTACCTGGTTGTAATCTAGTTATAAGTCTTCTCTACCATACTAGAAAAACAATTTACAGCCAAAAAAATTATGTCACGTATCAAACTTTGTACGCTGGGTGAGGGGTAAATCAGTTGAATCCAAGATGGCAGTGATCACAATGTGCAACACCAGTGGATGAATTTGTAGAGCAAATACTATCTCAGTGAGATAGGATGAGGTGGAGAATGTTTGTGAAAAATATGACTGATGTGGTAAGCATGATTGATGTGGCTGTTGAAATAAAATTAAGTGAGGTTAAACACAAAAGGACAACATGACAGAAAAATGCATTTGAACAAGATGCTGGGACAAAATCAAAATGAGAAAGGAACAATGAAGCTGGTTGTCTGCATCAAGCTGATGATGCAGTGTATTTTGGATTGGCTTGTTATTGAGTAGATACTGAAGTGACCTAGAGCAGCATGTTTCTATTGAAAAAACAAACGTATGTAAAACATACCTAACATATTTCCTATTTAGACTGAGATCTGTAGCATCTTAGCGTCATTTGGTTTAGCTCTAATGATGAAACCCGAATAAGTATTGTAGCCTAGAAGAGAAGACTGATTGTCATTTTAGATCATCCATGACACACTGGCTTTCTGCCAGATGGAAAAGGGCCTATTAATAACCAGCGTGTTATCACGCCTAGTGACATTAGGTCCTCGAAGCACTGAAGCCAGAGACCTGCTGGGAAAGTGTCATATTTTTGTCTTCTCATAAGAGGAAAACAAAAGGAAAGGTAATCCAGGTAGGTAGCAGAGAGAGACGATGCAGATGTGAGAAGAGGAGATAGGGGAACAGAGAGACGTGTCCACTATGTATATGACATACACACAGAGCTGTGCAGAACGCACGAACACACAGGTTGAGGAGGAAAGGCGTTTGAGAGATGGATGCTGAATGGGACACAGAGGTACAAGGAGCAGCCGTGGTCCAACCAGCTTCTCAGGGGGATGGGCGTTAGGGTTTGAGGGTCAAGGGGAGGGTGAAGGGATCAGACAACATGCAAGAGCAAATCTGGAGTACAACCACCACTGAAAATATATGAGAGTTTATTCCTTTCAGACCAATGAAAAAGAAAGAGGCATTCTTGGGTTTTTGTAAAAGTACTTAAAATGCCTTCAGACTGGCCTACCTTTGCGAGCGTTTTTTTTTCTTCTTAATATCGGCTAGGCAGGGTGTGACTATTACGGAGCTCTGTGAATCTGGCTGAAAATTCTGACGGAAACATCTGTCAACATGCAGACAGGTAAGTTAGAGTTAAACGTTAGTGTGAGTGGTTCCTGTGTAATCATCACCCCTGCAAACATCTCTACCAGGATTCCTCAGAAATGCAAAACAAGCAGAAGCAAAAAAGAGTTAAGTATGTGTTGCTGACTTCGTCTCTCTACTGGTTAGTTAGTACAGCAGATTGGTTGGTTATACTGGTTATGCATTGCGAGTGGAGGCTTCTAAGGCCCAGGCCACACATGCAGGGGGCTGGGACATCAGCAGGAAATGGCATGTTCTCTCTCTATCTCTCTTTTTTCCTTTCTTTTTCTCACAGGGGTGTTGTACAGTCAGTCAATCACGTTGGAAATGTACCTTTTCTTCCCATTTCTGGCAGGCTTCAGAGATCCATCATCCGAGAAATTAACAGGGCCGGTCCAATTTCCTGTCTCGTCTCCTTTGAGTCGGCTAAACTGTTGCGCACTATTAAGAAAATTAGTCAGTTTATTTGGGGTTTATTGTGCGTTAAGTACTTGAGAACTAACAGTCAGCCAAACATAGACACGCACACAGACCGATACAAACACTTCCATGTGTGCATGTATGTACATAAACGCACACACACTCCTATACACAATGCACATTTGTGCAAGCACGCACACATGCACACACAGACACACCATACAGACGGATCAGCATTTGGCTTAGTATACCAAATCAAACCAAACCAAACATGGTTAGAATGAACCTAGATAATGTGTGCATGGTTGAAGTGATGACGCATCTAGAGTGTAAAAGGGACAGTGGCACTCAGTAATACATTTGTAATAAATTAATAAAAACACCCAGTCACCACATATTGATTACAGAATATTAAAATGAAGAGGGGCAAATAAATAAATGTACAAACGTGCCTTGTAAGTCAAATCTTTTTTTTTTTACACAACCAAAAAGTAGTAAAAAAAAAATCAGAAGGGGATAAATAAGTCCAAGCTCAGACTGAATAACAACGTGCATCTGGTGTGGTTCTTGGCGCCGATTCCTCACATCTGAGAATGGCATGCAATGCAGACGCACTAGTGTCTCAGCTATCTCTGCTGCAGAGCAGTGGAACAGAAAACACACTTGGGTTTATAACAGTGTGTATAATTTGTTATGTTTCTTTATGACATGAAATAAAGATGCTTCACTTGGTCCATTCATTGTGGTTAAACAGGTCAAATTTAGGTTAGTTGACAAAACTCAGTCGTCTCACACAGGTCTAAAACCCCTAATCAGTCACCATTTCAGGTCTAAAACCCCTAATCAGTCACCATTTCAGGACTAAAACCCCTAATCAGTCACCATTTCAGGACTAAAACCCCTAATCAGTCACCATTTCAGGTCTAAAACCCCTAATCAGTCACCATTTCAGGGGTTTTTGTCCAATCTGCAGAATATCTTAGTTCTGTAGGTTAGCCTATAGGAGTACTTTTGCCCATTATGCTCATGCACAATCTGAAAAACCCACAACGCATTATATAAATTAGAACCACATTTTTATGGTTAAGGGGTTACATAGAGAACAGACAAACTGAAAGATACTTAACGCTTTACAGACAAAAGCGGCATTTAGACCAACGTTGAAAGGTGCATAGCACCTGTACCCTCCCAGGCCATGACGCTGACCCCTACTAGACTAGACAGATTCCATCTCCTCCCTGAGTAACATGGGTGGATTGAACAGATTGTCAAAATCGCATAAGGCAAATCCAAATATCCCAACCCGTAAGAAATCAAAATGATTTAATTCAAAGACTAACTGTATTGCGTAAAAGGGACATGTTTGATTTAATTCATCATATGTGTAGAGTAATGGCATGACCCAACTCACTAAGAAAAACAACAACATATGAATCTAAATAAAACCATTTGAGCATTCATGCCATTGTGCATTTAATCCTTTGTTTCTGGTCCATTAAGGCCTGGTGGACAGCACAGTATAGCACTACAGTGTACTGGCAAATAATCTTACACATAAAGCCCATCTGTAAGCACATTATGTGATAAAATTAACACTGCTTTTTGGGCTGCATGTCAATATTGCAGGCCCATATGGCTTCTCAGAGAGCCACTTAAAAACCTCAATGACACCGCCCCCATGGCTGTTGCAGTCAGGGTAGAGTGCACTAAAACAGGACATGGATTTAAGGGCTCTGGATCTTCAATGTGATGCTCCTAAATTAAAGAAACCATGCAGCGGGTGCAGCCACTGCACACCTGCAGACCATCAATTATCTACAGTAGAGCAGTAGAGGCTGGTGGGAGGAGCTATAGGAGGACGGGTCATTGTAATAGCTGGAATGGAATAAATGGAACGGTATCAAACCACGTTTGATGCCGTTCCATTAATTCCATTCCAGCCATTATAATGAGCCCATCCTCCTATAGCTCCTCCCACCAGCCACTGCTACAGAGGGATGCAGTGTCTCTAAAAAGGCCAAACAGTTTCTTTCCCAACAGAATAACTGCTGACTTGCTCCCATCCTGTTGAGTCTATCAATTTTGCTTCCTGTCCGTTGAGCTAAGAGTCTTATTATCAGCCTGTAAATTTTTATATTATATTAGGCGTACCCAAATCATTGAGGGTAAAACAAAGTCCGCAAAATTAAAAAGATCAAAATGGCAGCCCACGACTTAATTCTGTCTACAGCTGCAAAAATATGAAATAGTCTTGGAGTAATGGAGGACTTTGCTGCTGGTTATTCTAACATAGTGCTCTCTGCAACTGTCATTTTTGCATTGAAGCTTAAGTGTCTCTATCTTTTCCAGACCCACAGAATTTGGCCAATTGCAAAGATGGTTTACTAAGATCCTGGGGCATGAGAGAATCTCATGAGATTGAGACCCATGTACTCAGGCATCGTTTGGCTGGGCTACGTGTTGGGAGGGGTTGGACCTGTTGCAACGACTTTAGCTTGTTGTCATCGTTTCAGCATGGGGGGGGGGGGGGGGGGGGGTCTCACAGTGACATCATTTTCAAGACTCTCTCTCCCTCTCTCTCTTTCTCTGTGTGTGTGTGAGTGTTACTGTGTAGCAAAATGGCTGCTGTTGTTGCCCACTGGCTGGGTCCGTTGTGACTGTAGCCCATTCCCCTCTGTCCCAGTCGGTGTGCTAGGAGTGCGGGGCAGGAAGGCAGATAGGTAGATAGATAGAGATATTGCTGGGGCTGGATTCATGCCATCTCAGCCATAGTGTCAGGATGCCATGAATCCATAGGATGTCATCAGAGTAGTCCGCGCAGGACACGCACACACAGGTGAGGGGGCTTTGGGCAGGGGGGGGGGGTGGGCACAGTTAGAATGCAGCACATGTATGTTTGTTGTAAGGCAAAGTCATAATGCACTGTCTGAGGGGGGAGGGGGTTTAGTGTGACAATTGTTCTTATTTTGGGAGGGGGGGTTAATTATCTGAAGATGAAAATATCTCAGCTTCTCAGCATCTGCTCGTCTCACAATGAAAAACATCCCAGAAGATAATGCAGAAGTCAATGCCTTCCCGTGATTAATAATAACATCTTTCGCTATGGGTGCTACTAGCTAAAATAGATTGCATAAGAAAAGGTCTAGTCCTTATTAGAAAAGATATTGCTGTTGCAAAAGGTGTTACAAAACATTGTAGGAATGCATTGCAGCAGCAGTGCATGGCTATGTGTGCATTGAAGCCCACAGGGTAGTAACTAATATTGAATATGACAATAAAACCTTTGACATAACATGTAGAAATGATCAACATTTAATGAAATTACTGATCAATAAACTGCATCAATAGATTTTTTTTTTTTTTACTCTGATGCTGATAGCCTAAGCCTTATGTAAGAAGATGCATGACCAGTACAGCTGAAAATCAAAGACAAAATCAAATAAAAGGGAGTACACTACCATAAACAGCTGGAGCACTGTGTATGGCATGAATGTGATGCTTCATTTTCAGAAAAATATCAAACATAAATATCATGAGAAAAGTTTCAATATGCTACTGTAAAAATGGAAGGCTGATTGCTATTGTTCTTTTCAGCCATTTCGCTTATTTTCCCCTTCATGCAGCAAATACTACAACCACTAGGCTACTCCCACATATACACTGAATTACAATCATGACAGTATCACTAGGCCTACAATTATAACAATAACAGAGACATTTGCTTCACAAAATTGAAAAATATCAGGCTGTCCCTTACATTTCAACATTATGAAATTGTTTACAATTGAGTCTTGCAACCTCCTCTTCTGATGAATGGCAAATTATTTGACTTGGGCCTATAGGCTACATGTAGAATATATTTCACAGCGCTTACCTTTTAATGTAGTTTTTGCCATAAAGAATCTGTTGTAAAAGTGTAACCAGTCCAAATGCGCAAATGAATATAAAACAAAGCGACCTATTGCCGAGTAAATCTCTACCCGACGTAGGGTCGGAGTATCCCATTCTTCGGCGCAGCATCCGCTGGTGCCCAAAACTCCAGAATTAGCCTCTCTCGGCGCAGCATTCAGAATCAATCACACAGGTTTATCGTGAAAGCATTCGTGAGGACATTGTCCAAATGTCTTTATGATATGTTTACTAACCTATCCTTCGCTGTGGTCACAGCATTGATCTCATTGGCCTATATAAATCATATAAATATAGGCTACGATTCCGGACGGAAAGTGATTTGGTTAGAAATTGTAGAACACAAATATTCTACCTTCTGGTATTTTGCAAGGCTGATGGTACACAAAACATGAAATGTTTCGTCAAAAATGCCTGACATTTCTTTGAGATCAGGGCGATAACCTCTCGAGTGGGAGGTGTGCTCAATAGAGAAGCTGGACAGACAATGGCAGGCAATGCAGATGGATAGAATTCTTTCTTTTGCCCAACGCAGTTAAGCAAAAACCACGCCCCGTTATTCAGAAGGGCGTTCTACAACGCTGTGAGCTCGAAGTGAATATCACGTAGCGCAAAATTCAGTCACTGATTAATATTAATAACGTGGACCGAGCTAGCCATTACCGTCCCTTAACGCTCAAAGACAGATTCAATGGCTGTAGCATAGCGTATTCGACTGAATTAGTTTTATTTCATTTAACCAGGCAAGTCAGTTAAGAACAAATTCTTATTTACAATGACGGCCAACGCATAGCCAATTGTGCGCAGCCCTATGGGACTCCCAATCACGGCCAGATGTGATGCAGCCACTGCACCACTCGGGAGCCCATGATTAGCTAATAAATATTTGAGAAATTATGAATAATAAGCATATGCTTTTACCGGATAATAGACTACTAATGATAATATAACAACTTCCAATAACGTTAAGTAATCTAGGTTAATTTAGCGGACCTTCAATTGAGGGAATTCAGCAGAGTTCTCAGATATTTTTACAACTCTTTGAAACTCTGAAAATAAATACATGGGCAAATGTTACCAAATGTAACAGTATAGCTTCCGTCCCTCTCCTGGCCCCTACCTGGGCTCGAACCAGGGACCCTCTGCACACATCAACAACTGCCTCCCACGAAGCATCGTTACCCATCACTTCACAAAAGCCGCGGCCCTTGCAGAGCAAGGGGAACAACTACTTCAAGGTCTCAGAGCGAATGACGTCACCAATTGAAACGCTATTAGCGCGCACCCCGCTAACTAGCTAGCCATTTCACATCGGTTACACAAACATGATAATAATAGGCCTGCATTACGGTAGGCAGCTAATTGTTAAATTACACTTTCCATCCTTACCTTGGAAGGTCACTGAGACAACGCTAGCTAGCCAATGGGAGCATTGTAGAACGCCCCTCTGAATAACGGGGTTTGGTTTTGGCTTAACTGCGTTGGGAAAAAGAAAGACGCAGATATTCCAGTCTCATTTACCAGTGTTCCTTCCATACACCGTGAGGATGGGCGAGCTCAGTTAAATACTTAAGACAACATGATCGAAAAAAATGAAGTTGCCTAGCCTATATACGAAAGAGCTCTCCTCAAAATCAGGACAAACAAGAATGGCGTGAAGTAACGCACAGTTTTGTGATGCTGATAATTGCAGCATCTTTCCATTACAGCAGACTGGTCCAGAGATGCTGATGCTGATACTCTCTGTCTGTCTCTCTTGCTCTCTCTTTATTTCCAAACAGACAATCATTAGCTACTCCTAGACCTTTGACCTCTCACTCACTTACGGTTGAACTCGAAGAAGAGCTTGGTTTTATTGTTTAAAAAAAGTTTGTTTGTTGTTTTGAAAGTGTATTGGAAAGTTCTTATTAGCTAGCTAACTTTTGAGTTTGGATCTCGCGACGCAGTTGGCATCAGTTGCTGGGACTGCTAGTCTCTGTCCAGTGATCCTGCCAACCAAGGACGGGTCTGAGGAGCTATTTGGGCTTGCTAGCTGCATATCAAGCTAGCAGGTTTCCTTGAGGGCTTGAACGCAGCCCACGACGCGGTTAGCCATTGTGACTGGGACTGTGGATTGTCTCTGGTTTGTGGCTGTTGTTTTTCAATCTTCCCTGTAACCTGCCCTGTCATGTACTGCACTGACACAAATTACTGATGATTGGTTGAAATAAATAGATAATAGGAAGATTGTGGGAGCTGTACTGTTAGATTTCAGTCCAGCCTTTGATATTATTGACCGTAACCTGTTGTTGAAAAAAACGTATGTGTTATAGCTTTTCAACCTCAGCTCTGAATCCACAATATGGCAATCTATCTAACAGAAATCAAAGGGTCTTCTTTAATGGAAGCTTCTCTAATGTCAAACATTTAAAGTGTGGTGTACCGCAGGGCAGCTCTCTAGGCCCTCTACTCTTTTCTATTTTTACCAATTTCCTGCCACTGGCATTAAACAAAGCATGTGTGTCCATGTATGCTTATAATTCAACCATATATGCATCAGCAACCACAGCTAATGAAGTCACTGAAACCCTTACCAAAGAGTGGCAGTCTGTTTTAGAACGGGTGGCCAGTAATAAACTGGTCCTGAACATCTCTAAAACTAAGAGCATTGTATTTAGTAGAAATCATTCCCTAAGTTCTAGACCTCAGCTGAATCTGGTAATGAATGGTGTGGTTTTAAGGAAGTGGATGGCTGCAAATGTTCTACTTTTAAATTCGGACAAAACAGAGATGCTTGTTCTAGGTCCCAAGAAACAAAGAGATATTCTGTTGAATCTGACAATTAATCTTGATGGTTGTACTGTCGTCTCAAATAAAACTGTGAAGGACCTCAGCGTTACTCTGGACCCTGATCTCGCTTTTGATGAACATATCAAGAATGTTTCAAGGATAGCTTTTTTCCATCTACGTAACATTGCAAAAATTAGAAACTTTCTGTCCAAAAATGATGCAGAAAAATGTATCCAATCTTTTGTCACTTCTAGGTTAGACTACTGCAATGCTCTACTTTCCGTCTACCCGGATAAAGCACTAAATAAACTTCAGTTAGTACTAAACGCGGCTGCTAGAATCTTGACTAGAACCAACAAATTTGATCATATTACTCCAGTGCTAGCCTCTCTACACTGGCTTCCTGTTAAGGAAAGGGCTGATTTCAAGGTTTTACTGCTAACCTACAAAACATTACATGGGCTTGCTCCTACCTATCTTTCCGATGTGGTCCTGCCGTACATACCTACATGTACGCTACGGTCACAAGACGCAGGCCTCCTAATTGTCCCTAGAATTTCTAAGCAAACAGCTGGAGGAAGGGCTTTCTCCTATAGAACTCCATTCTTATGGAATGGTCTGCCTACCCATGTGAGAGACGCAGACTCGGTCTCAAGGTGAATGGAAAGGCACTGGAGCAACGAACCACCCTTGCTGTCTCTGCCTGGCCGGTTCCCCTCTCTCCACTGGGATTCTCTGCCTCTAACCCTATTACAGGGGCTGAGTCACTGGCTTACTGGTGCTCTTCCATGCCGTCCCTAGGAGGGGTGTGTCACTTGAGTGGGTTGAGTCACTGACGTGATCTTCCTGTCTGGGTTGGCACACCCTTAGGGTTGTGCCGTGGCGGAGATCTTTGTGGGCTATACTCGGCCTTGTCTCAGGATGGTAAGTTGGTGGTTGAAGATATGCCTCTAGTGGTGTGGGGCTGTGCTTTGGCAAAGTGGGTGGGGTTATATCCTGCCTGTTTGGCCCTGTCCGGGGGTATCATCGGATGGGGCCACAGTGTCTCCCGACCCCTCCTGTCTCAGCCTCCAGTATTTATTCTGCAATAGTTTGTGTCGGGGGGCTAGGGTCAGTCTGTTATTTCTGGAGTATTTCTCCTGTCTTATCCGGTGTCCTGTGTGAATTTAACTATGCTCTCTCTAATTCTCTCTCTCTTTCTTTCTTTCTTTCTCTCTCTCGGAGGACCTGAGCCCTAGGACCATGCCTCAGGACTACCTGGCATGATGACTCCTTGCTGTCCCCAGTCCATCTGGCCGTGCTGCTGCTCAAGTTTCAGCTGTTTTTCCTGCGGCTATGGAACCCTGACCTGTTCACTGGACGTGCTACCTGTCCCAGACCTGCTGTTTTTAACTCTCTAGAGACAGCAGGAGCGGTAGAGATACTCTGAATGATCGGCTATGAAAAGCCAACTGACATTTACTCCTGAGGTGCTGACCTGTTGCACCCTCGACAACCACTGTGATTATTATTTGACCCTGCTGGTCATCTATGAACATTTGAACATCTTGGACATGTTCTGTTATAATCTCTACCCGGCACAGCCAGAAGAGGACTGGCCACCCCTCATTGCCTGGTTCCTCTCTAGGTGTCTTCCTAGATTCTGGCCTTTCTAGGGAGTTTTTCCTAGCCACCGTGCTTCTACACCTGCATTGCTTGCTGTTTGGGGTTTTAGGCTGGGTTTCTGTACAGCACTTTGAGATATCAGCTGATGTAAGAAGGGCTTTATAAATACATTTGATTTGAAATTTGATTTGATTTGAACAAGTTGAGGAGACTTAATTACTTGGCCTTACCTTAGATTGTGAACTGTCATGATCAAAACATGTAGATTCAATGGTTGTAAAGATGGGGACAGGTCTGTCCATAATAAAGAGATGACACCACATTCCAAAAAACAAGTTCTGCAGGCTCTAGTTTTGTCTAATCTTGATTATTGTCTAGCCATGTGGTCCAGTGCTGCAAGGAAAGACCTAGTTAAGCCCAGAACAGAGCGGCACGTCTTGCTCTTCATTGTAATCAGCCTCTCTTGGCTAAGAGTTGAGGAGAGACTAATTGCATCACTTCTTCTTTTTATAAGAAACATTAATGTGTTGACTATGCAAACAATTTTGAATTTAACTTACACACAGCTCTGACACACACTTTCCCCACCAGACATACCACCAAGGGTCTTTTCACAGTCCCCAAATCCAAAACAAATTCAAGAAAGCGTACAGTATAATTGGTGCCTTTAAAAAAATGTATGTAGTTCTGTCCTTGAGTCTACTAATGTTCTGTATTATGCCATGCTTCCTGCTTTGTGTGGACCCCAGGAAGAGTAGCTGTTGCTTTTGCAACAGCTAATGGGGATTGGTATAGGTGAAGACGGGTGTTTACTGGGAACTATGGGCACACAAGTAAATCAGTGCCCAGTAAAAACCCGTCTTCACCTACATGTCTAATAGATCCTATTGACCTTACAATGGGAAAATCTGGCTTTTGACAAGGAATGACATTCTAATTTCCAAATGTCTATATTTTATAAAACAAACAAAAAACATTTAAAAAGCTTATAGAATGACTATAGCCTCCTTAATGACAAAAAAGCATGTTTTTAATCAAACTCTAAAAAAATTGTATTCAAACAACATACATATCTCAGCTACCATTACTCACTGTAACTACGTTTCTGGGACATGCCAGTTCGTTTACAATTCAAACCAAAAGTGTCAGAGGTGAAATGTTACAATCAACCCAGTAGGTGTGGTTAAATGTAACAGTCTTTGATCCTAAAAATACGGGGTAATAAAACAAAACAATTATTTGAAACAAATGTTTGGATGAAAACAAAAAATTGATAAACAAATTATTATTATTATCTTTTTTTTGCCAACTTTTTCTCCCCAATTACGTGATTACCATCTCGTATCATCGGTGCAACTCCCCAACGGGCTCGGGAGAGGCGAAAGTCAAGTCATGCATCCTCCGAAACATGACACGCCAAACCGCACTTCTTAACACGCGCTCGCTTAACCCAGAAGCCAGCTGCACCAATGTGTCGGAGGAAACTGTTCAACTGATGATCGAAATCAGCCTGCAGGCGCCCGGCCCACCACAAGGAGTCGCTAGAGCGCGATGAGCCAAGTGAAGTGTCCCCCCGGCCAAACCCTCCCCAGACGACACTGGGCGAATTTTGCGACATCCTATAGGACTCCCGATCACAGCCAGTAATGACACAGCAGGTAGTGACACAGGATCAAACCCCAGGCTGTAGTGACACCGCAACACTGCGATGCAGTGCCTTAGACCCCTGCGCCACTCGGGAGTCCCCAAACAAAATATTTTAATTGATCAAATATTTTTTTTTTAATAATTATCATTCAAAGGAATGAATTTGACTTTTTATATTTTTCAAAGTTATTAACTTGGTTGTACTGGGATACTTTATAGGAAGAAGTTACATTTTATATCACTATGTGAATGTGTCTAAAAACAATATAAAATACCATAGTATTTGTTGTAGGTGCACTAACCCCGATACATCTAATCTGAGTTTTGTGCGAAAATACAACAATAATTACTGTCATCAACTATACCACTCAAAATACCTTTTCTTACTGATAAAAATGATTGAAGTGATAATGCCCGAGAAACCGGTGTTTGGAGGATATATTGACACTGGTGTTGTTAGGCCCGACACGAAGTCCAAGGCCGGCTAACCGTGCAAATATATTCTCCAAACACTGTCTTCGACTGCATTATCGCTCTTATACAACGGGTTACCAACATGTGATTTCTATATATTTTTTTATCTTGATTCATTTATTCATACTATTTTATCCTTCCACAAGATATAGTACTGACACAAACCTAGGGTTGCTACCCAAGCCGGCTGGTCGTTTGTTCTATTGGTTTGGTTGTTAGAGACATTCAGTCTTTTTGCACTGTATCTATGGACGCAACCCAGTTGTTCATTCTAAATGTTCCATTGTCATACTTGCTTGCTAGCTAGCCAACTACGGCTAACTTACAGCCAGAATAACAGCAAAGTAGCTGCCTTTGCATTAGTTTAAGCTGTTTTCTAGTGAAATTTATTTGGATACATCCATAACAATGAGCTAATGAGGCGCGATTCAGGTCTCTCCAGAGCTGTTTGATCAGGTTCAAGTCCGGGCTCTTGCTGGGCCACTCAAGGACATTCAGAGACTCGTCCCGAAGCCACTGCAGCGTTGTCTTGGCTGTGTGCTAACAGTCATTGTCCTGTTGGAAGGTGAATCTTCGCCCCAGTCTGAGGTCCTGAGCACTCTGGAGCAGATTTGAATTAAGGATCTCTCTGTACATTTCTCCATTCATATTTCCCTTGATCTTGACTAGTCTCCCAGTCCCTGCCACTGAAAAACATCCCTGCAGCATGATGCTGCCACCACCATGCTTCACCGTAGGTATGGTGCCAGGATTCCTCCAGGCGTGACGTTTGGCATTCAGGCCATAGAGTTCAATCTTGGTTTCATCAGACCAGAGAATCTTGTTTCTCATGGTCTGAGAGTCTTTAAGGTGCTATTTAGCAAACTCCAAGCGGGCTGTCGTGTTTTTTTCCTGAGGAATGGCTTCTGTCTGGCCACTCTACCATAAAGGCCTGACTGGTGGAGTGCAGCAGAGATGGTTGTCGTTCTAGAATGTTCTCTCATCTCTAGAGAGCTCAGGAGTTTCTGTTAGAGTGACCATCGGGTTCTTGGTCACCTCCCTGACCAAGGCCCTTCTTCCCCGATTGCTCAGTTTGGCCGGGTGGCCAGCTCTAGGAAGAATCTTGGTGGTTCCAAACTTGTTCCACTTAAGAATGATGGAGGCCACTGTGTTCTTGGGGACCTTCAATGTTGCAGACATTTTTTGGTACCCTTCCCCAGATCTGTGCCTCGACACAATCCTGTCTCTGCGCTCTATGGACAATTCCTATGACCTCATGGCTTGGTTTTTGCTCTGACATGCATTGTCAACTGTGGGACCTTATATAGACAGGTGTGTGCCTTTCCAAATCATGTCCAATTAATTGAATTCACCGCAGGTGGACTCCAATCAAGTTGTAGAAACATCTCAAGCATGATCAATGGAAACAGTGTGCACCTGAGCTCAGTTTCGAGTCTCATAGCAAAGGGTCTGAGTACTTATGTAAATAAGGTATTCCTGTTTTTTATTTTTTATAAATTTGCATACATTTCTAAAAAGCTGTTTTTGCTTTGTCATTATGGGGTATTGTGTGTAGGTTGATGAGGGGAAAAAAATATTAAATTAATTTTAGAATAAGGCTGTAACGTAACTAAATGTGGAAAAAGTCAAGGGATCTGAATACTTTCTGAACACACTGTATATTCATAAAAATGATTCATGATTTTGACTGGCTGAGAAACACTGCCTGCCTGTCTCGTTATAACGATCGTTGTTGGAAGAAAGGTCGGACCAAGATGCAGCGTGGGGTAGGTTAATAATTTTTTATTAATGATAACCGGCACAAAACAAGAAACAGTAACAAACGAAACGTACAGCTTTGTAGGGCTAAAAAGCAACAATACAAAATCAAGATCCCACACACAACAGGTGGAAAAAGTCTGCCTAAATATGATCCCCAATCAGAGACAACGATAGACAGCTGCCTCTGATTGGGAACCATACCAGGCCAACATAGAAATACAAAAAACTAGAGTACCCACCCTTGTCACACCCTGACCTAACCAAAATAGAGAATAAACAGGCTCTCTAAGGTCAGGGCGTGACACTCGTCCAGTGTTGCCAACTCATTTTCAGGGGAAGTTGCTAGAGGCAGGTCGATTTGTTGCTAAAAGTTGCAAAATTACGTTGTGATGTCATTGCGCGATGACATCATTACGTAATAACGTGTCATTACGTAGAATACACAATAACGTTACTCAAATTGACTGGCCATCTCTGCGAAAAATATGATTTGACATTTGTTAGTTTAGATTTGTTTGTTTATTATCATATATTTTTATTTTTATATTTTTATTTTTAAGTAATATAAACACGACACATTTTATATGATCACCTATTTTTGTTTTTTAAACACAACACATAGAATTATTGAACAATTACACATTATTGAACAATTACATTTTATTTATTTTCTTTTTAACTAGTAAACCTACACATTCTGAACAAATATAGTTTTAAGCAGTGTATTGGTAGTTAGTTAACATGCTACCTAACTGATCAACAATTATAGGTTCAAGGTATATATGCTATCTTATTGAACAAGCAACTTAACTCAAATAATGATGTGTGCACTAGGCATCTCTCTCCAGCTCTCTCCAGGTTGTTGTGCAGCTTGGCTGGCTAGCTGCTCAATGGTTTCCTCCAGATATTGCCACTGTTCTCGCACACACTGCAGTGCACACTGCCACCATCAGCTGTGTGTCTCCGCCAGTTCCAGAAAGTCCACTCCTTGCATACGTAATGTAAATATGATGAATTATAGAATGGCAAGGAAAACCTCTTCATCTTCACTGTCCAACTGCATTGTCACGGAGCTGGAACCAGCAGTAGAGGATGGAGCGGCCTTAAAGCTGTATGCTGCTGTGGTGCCAAACTGCTGCAGAACTCCACTTGGTAGTTTATGCTGGTAACAGGTATCACCAGCCAGCTTCAGTCCATACCACACCAGGAGTATGGAGTTGAGAGTGTGCAATGACATTTTATTTCTTAACTTTGACTTGACCACACTCATTTGGCTGAACAGCCGTTCAGTGTAGCTTTGCACATTTCTTCATAAGGATTTGACACGGAAGAGTCCGTGTAGTTATTGACTTCACTCCAAAACTCGACTGTATTTTCAGTTGAGTCCCACCTAAACAGATGGATGTTTCTCCATTGGGAAAAAAATTGATCAATTGTTTGTGGCTGGTACCCCAGTAGCTCAGCTACTTTAATAATTTCAGTGGTGCCTTTATTGTGCTTTAGTGTTTTCTTAACACTGAACAAGGCCATGTTTCGCAAGGCTTCAAGGTTGTCTGGGAGCCTTGCTTGCAGCTCCTTGCTTAAAGCAACAATGTAGTTGATGCACTGTCTCCGAATGACCTTTTTGTTTTCTGGCGCAAGACTGAGTTGGTACACCGTGCTCTCGAAAAGGTACCCAAGGTATGGTGATGGACTGAGATGTCCATTAATGGCATCCTTCAGGACATCAATTTTTGCCATAGGGTTGACTACTCTGCTGCAAATTGATGTTAAGAGGTGTACCAGATTGTCCAAAAGCTTGACAGGATCTGTTTGCTCTCCCTCAAATGAATTCACTGCAACTTGTACATCGGACAGGATTGATTTCAAGAATGTCAGGTAGACATAGTTGGTCTTGTACATGGAGTGGAGCACATCCGCCATGTGGCAACGCTCACTGGCCTTGGTCACCTCAAAGTGGAGTTGCAGTTCTTCCCACTGGCTCAATATACGAGTTACCGCAGGCTCAATCGATAGCCAATGTGTGGCACACACTTTGGTGTTCTGCAGGGGTTTCTGGCCACAATTAATGGTGGCATACACTGCTTTGTACGCCTCGCGCTGTTTTGGGGAAATCGAAAAAAACATTTGTAGGTTTCCCTGATTAAGTACTCAACACTCCTAGGGATGGTTTCTTTGGATGCTGTACTGACAGCCAATTGTAAAGAATGGCACACACAGCGGATGAGTACCAAATTGGGCAATGTACATTCTTCCTTTAAAATCTTGTGCACCCTGTTGTGCACCTCAGTCATTACAGACGCATTATCAGTGCCAATACCCTGAAGATTCTATTTTTTTAAGGTTACACTTCTCAAGAAACTCAACTACCGCCTTTGCTATTGTTCTGGCATCGCCCCCCTCCAATTCAACCAGACCAAGAAATGTGGACACAACGGTTCTTTTTTTAGCACTGAAATACCGAATCACCACACCCAGGTATTTCAAGACACTGACATCAGTGGACTCATCCAAAAGGAGACTGAACTTCACATCCCCCACATCTAATGTTACTCTTTTGAGAATATAAAGAGCCAGTACTCCCCTAATAATTTCTGTGCACTTGGTGCGGTACATTTGGAAGTTTGTTGCTGCCACAGAATCTGAAAAGGCAGCTATACAAGCCATACCTAAATGGTCGCATGCTAGCAGCGAACAATGCTCCGCAATGGCCATTGGCATAGTAGCTTCTGTTCTTTTGCAGTTATCCACTTTCTTAACCAACTGTGGTAATGTAGACTGCGTTGTGGGGTTGTACAGTTTTGATTTATTTATATGCTTTGCTGTAAAAACAATGTTTTTTTGATGTCATACATTTTTGCAAGGATATCTGATTTGCAGTACGCACAGTATGCCCAACAATCATCCCCTATTACTGGCTTCAGCCACCCTTTAAATTCAGGTACAGACTCCTACTCTTTTCTGTACTTTACTGTACAATTTTGATTGAGACATGTTGATTGATGTTGTAAGTTCTGTTCAAGATCAAACATTTGTGACCAACTATATTCATTGGGTTTGTCTCGTGGAACGCATACTACAGTCAGCCAACAATGATTAGCAATTTGCTGAAATTGCTGCTGGCCTGCTGCTGCCTGTGAAAGAGCTGAGCGCCTGCTGCTGACGTCACTCACAATGCACTTTTGCAGCCAGCCACGTGTGTTGTGACTGAGTGTGTGACAGAGAAAAATCGTTTTTGTGTCATTTAGAGGGGAAATGCATTTTGTTTGTGTCACTTTTCAAAAGTTGCTAAAAGTTAAAAATATATTTTTTAAAGTAGGTAAATTTGTTGCTAGGTGCTGTTTGATTTTTTTTTTGCCAGGGTACTCTGAAAAGTTGCTAAATCTAGCAACAAAATTGCTAAATTGGCATCACTGGTCTCGTCCCGACTCTCGGTACGTTCATTACTATGGGACAGCTGGAGATCGAATTTGAATATTAAAACATTGTTTTTAATGTCAGAGAGACAGACAGCAATGTTTATACTATTCTCGGGAGCATAATGTCACAATATACACGTTAGAAATATACATAATTCTGTTTTTGCCATTGAAAAACTAAATGCACAACATAAACTCAATTTTTAGTCAGTTCACATCACATGCTCATTCAGTGAGTCCATGTCCATTTATCCAGAGTGGATCCCTGTCATTTTCCTCTCTCCTTCCGCTTTACAAATCTGTGAATAGCAATATGGAATGAACTTAAACTTTACAGTTAAATTGGTTTCAGATGAGGGAAAGCATACAGGAGATGAAGCTGCTTTAGATCATTGTCCCTCCTAGCCACCAGCAGCTGAATGGCAGCATCTGGTGGCAAAAAAAAAACATTACACTCAAAAGCAATTGACGTTGCAAACACATCAGTTATTAATATTTATTTTAAATGTTTTAATTTAACTTTTATATAACCTATGATGATCACAATATGACATTGATTGACAGATTGAAATTGATTATTTGTGTTGTATGCTTTCAAAGCAGGACTTCTGTATTGATGAACGTTGTGGACTCCTTATCTTGATAGGCTAAGGAAGAAATCTGTGAATTCATATCCATTTCAGAAGCAAGCTATAGAAGTGGCCCAGATATAATTTTAAAAGTATTCTATCCTTCCCTCTTCCTCTTCCCTTCCTTGGAGTAATCACTGATTCAACATGATTGGATGTGTGTAACAGTGAAGAAGGAAGTATGCATTTTAAAGTATTCAAACATGGCCTGTACCTGACATGAACAACAAAACAAATTGATCGGATTTGCCATGAGTAGTGTATTAAAATCAATGTTTACATCCTTAGTACTCTGTCGGCTATTTGTTGAAATAAACGCTTGTCCTAATAAAGGGGGCTCATTTACAAAATAGCCTCCAATACCCTACTCAATAAATTGGATGCAGTCTATCACAGTGCCATCCGTTTTGTCACCAAAGCCCCATATACTACCCACCACTGCGACCTGTACGCTCTCGTTGGCTGGCCCTCGCTTCATACTCGTCGCCAAACCCACTGGCTCCAGGTCATCTACAAGACCCTGCTAGGTAAAGTCCCTCCTTATCTCAGCTCGCTGGTCACTATAGCAGCACCCACCTGTAGCACGTGCTCCAGCAGGTATATCTCTCTGGTCACCCCCAAAGCCAATTCCTCCTTTGGCTTCCTCTCCTTCCAGTTCTCTGCTGCCGATGACTAGAACGAACTACAAAAATCTCTGAAACTGGAAACACTTATCTCCCTCACTAGCTTTAAGCACCAGCTGTCAGAGCAGCTCACAGATTACTGCACCTGTACATAGCCCATCTATAATTTAGCCCAAACAACTACCTCTTTCCCTACTGTATTTATTTATTTATTTTGCTTCTCATTATTTCTATCTCTACTTTGCACATTCTTCCACTGCAAATCAAACATTCCAATGTTTTACTTGCTATATTGTATTTACTTCGCCACCATGGCCTTTTTTTTTGCCTTCACCTCCCTTATCTCACCTCACTTGCTCACATTGTATATAGACTTATTTTTCTACTGTATTATTGACTGTATGTTTCTTTTACTCCATGTGTAACTCTGTGTTGTTTTATGTGTCGAACTGCTTTGCTTTATCTTAGCCAGGTCGCAATTGTAAAGGAGAACTTGTTCTCAACTTGCCTACCTGGTTAAATAAAGGTGAAATAAAAAATAAAACATTTTCTTTTTACTGTTACACCGGAACAACCTCGGTTGGGATTTAATGCAACACCGAGCGCTTTTCCGGTCTCTTTTCACCCACCCATAGGAAGAAAATGGTGAGTGGAAAAATAGTCAAAGATGTATCGTACAACATCTATTTCTGTATCTGTTTATTTTACCATAAATTGTTGTGATTTACGACTTTTAATCACAAGTAATGGTTTCTCATCGATATTGTTTTTGATGCAACGTTAGATGGCGTATAAAAACCTTGAATGTTTGCTTGCCTAAAAGCTTGCTAGCTATCTTGCTTATTCAGCTAGTTAGCTTGCTACCGGCAAAGTAATGTGCTCTTTCAACTAAAGCACACTTTATTTCGGGTGTGGAGAATTTACTATGCGTTATTCTCGCAACTTAAATAAATGTGAACATGTATATATCTAGCTAGCTCAATGCTACCGGTAGTCAACATGGCTAACGTCAACTTTCTAGCAAAGAAAGCATTGCTAACGTTAGCTGCCTTGCCTCAAGCAAACATTGAACTAAGTTGCCAGGAATTTGACTAGAAACGTTCGTAGTCCAGCTTGATTACCTTAGCATACAGTCGGCAGTCTTGTCAATGATGTTTTCAATACAAATGTCTGAACATATGAATTTCAGTGATTCTTACTTGTTGGCTGAGACATGATCCCGACTTCTCCATTCATGCTCACTGGTTGACAAAGATCTATTTGGTTAACTTATGGACCTTGTGTGTTTCAGACGAAGGGTACATCGTCCTTCGGAAAGCGGCGTAATAAGACGCACGCTCTGTGCCGTCGCTGTGGCTCCAAGGCTTACCACCTGCAGAAGTCGTCCTGCGGGAAGTGTGGGTATCCCGAGAAACGCAAGAGACGGTGTAAGTGCCATTACTTGAACGATCAATTGATTTATTGTAAAAACTGCTATATTGTAACCAAGATGTCAGACCTGTGGGCATTCTGTCTCAACTTGTTGAATAATGAGGGTTGTTACTGCATTGTATTTTACTGCTTGCCTTGTTGACTTGTTAGAATATTTGACACAGTGCAGCATGACACAATTAATGTTTACGGCCCAGTGTCTTGTCAATGATGTTTTCAATACAAATGTCTGAACATATGAATTTCAGTGATTCTTACTTTGTGACTGAGACGAGACCCCAGCCTCTCCAAGTATGCACATTGGTTGACAGATCTTTCCATAATGTGTGCTCCCACGACTGTTGACAGGAGTGAGGATATTTGGGAACGTTTGCCTCAAACCTTTGATCCCGCTTGGTGACAACTTGTGTATTGACCGTTCTTTCTGTAGACAACTGGAGCGCTAAGGCCAAGAGGAGGAACACCACTGGGTCCGGCCGCCTGAGACACCTGCGAGTCGTCTACCGCAGATTCAGGTGAGCACATCAACAGAGCACTCATGTAAAGCCAGCGGTAGACAGTACTACTGAAATTATTTTCCTTTTTCTTCATTGCCTGGAAAACCAAGTTAAAGTAGGGTGATAATTCCCCTTTCAAAGCGTTTTCTCCTGATTCCTGTCTAATGACCGCGACCCTGGTTTGTGTGGACTCCAGCCAATCGTTAACATTAGTGCAGGGGTGTCAAACTCATTCCACGGAGGGCAGTGTCTGCGGGGTTTTGGGATAGGGGGGGGTCCTTTACTAATTGGTGACCTTGGATGATTAATTAGTTAGGGTGGAGAGAGAACCAGCAGACACTCGACCCTCCGTGGAGAAATGAAAACCTGCAGGACTGGCTCTCAGGGGCCTTAGTTAACCTCTCTGGGGCAGGTGGGATGCAATCATCCCACCGGCCAATAGCCAGGGAAAATACAGCGCGCCATATTCAAATAAAATGATGTAAAAATCAAACTTTCATTAAATCACACATGTAAGATAACAAATTAAAGCTACACTCGTTGTGAATCCAGCCAACATGTCAGATTTCAAAAAGGCTTTTCGGCGAAAGCATAAGATGCTAGTATCTGATGATAGCACAACAGTAAACAAAGAGAGAAGCATATTTCAACACTGCAACCACGACAAAACACAGAAATAAAATACAAATCATGCCTTACCTTTGACGAAATTCTTTTGTTGGCACTCCAATATGTCCCATAAACATCACAAATGGTCCTTTTGTTCGATTAATTCCGTCGATATATATCCAAAATGTCAATTTATTAGGACCGTTTCATCCAGAAAACACAGCTTCCAACTTTTGCCACTAAACTACAAAATATATCAAAAGTTACATGTAAACTTTACCAAAACATTTCAAACTACTTTTGGAATACAACATTAGGGATTTTTAAACGTTAATAATCGATCAATTTAAAGACGGGATGATCTGTTTTCAATACAAAAAGTAAACAAACTGACGCAACTTTTTCGTAACGTGCCTCTCAAAAAATGTACTTCATGTGACCCTCATCTACGATAGCCCTACTTCTTCATTACACAAAGGAATAACCTCAACCGATTTCCAAGGACTGGTGACATCCAGTGGAAGCGGTAGGAACTGCAAGCAAGTCCATTAGAAATCTGGTGTCTCTAAGAAAACTCATTGAAAAGACAGTGACATCAAAAAATAAAAATTCTGAATGGTTTGTCCTCAGGGTTTTGCCTGCTACATAAGTTCTGTTATTCTCACAGACATGATTCAAACAGAAACTTCAGAGTGTTTTCTATCCAAATCTACTAATAATATGCATATCTTATTTTCTGGGGATGAGTAGCAGGCAGTTGAATTGTGGCATGCTATTTATCCGAAAGTGAAAATGCTGCCCCCTGCCCACAAGAAGTTAATCAAATGCTAAAGACATGCAGGTCATTCTACAATGTGAGTTAAATTGTGGTTGTTGGTGCTCTATTATTTGTGGTTGTGGCCAATAAGCCACTGAAATCTGCCTGTTTGCTCTGTTACAACTGTTGCTTTGAAATAATGCTAGCCGAAATGAGCTTGCCAATGATGTCACAAAATAAATGTCTGAACTGATGACATCACAGTGATTTATTTTTAAGATCTTTACTAAAGCAAGCTTCACTACCCCATCAATTGTGACCTAGGGGTCCCTGAGAAGAGTTCTGAAAACTATGTATTCTGCTACATCTGTTTATGGCCATCTGTTACATAGTTGGATCAGCACTAGCATATGCATCCAACAGACTTCCACAAATAACACCACAAACTGTGAAGACCACCTTGGTGACTGAAAGAAATGTTGCTTATTACCTTAAGTTACCTTAAGTTATTGTAAGGTTACAATTCAAGTCTTCTACATAATGTACAGATGTCTTGTTTTCTTTCCCCACCTTTTCAGGAACGGGTTCCGGGAAGGGACCACCCCAAAGCCTAAGCGTGCTGCAGTGGCTGCCTCCAGCTCGTCCTAGACATACTTTGGATTTACTTGTTTAAATAAATGTGCTGTTGATAGTTTTGAGTCGTCTGGGTTTTTTCTCAGTATAACATGGATCATCCATTAATTATTTCCACAACAAATAAGCGTGAACTGTGCAGTGCACTGGGGTTCACCAATCCCAATTGAAAAAAATATTTTCTTATCCTACTTACTTTTTTTGTGTACGTTTTTCTGTCTACTTGCACATTTGCTCCAATTTAGTGCAAGCATTCATGCCACTGCTTTAATCATCGGTTGACAGCCTCTAACGGCCATAGAAATGGTATGGATAATGACTTTTTTATAGTTCTGTGGTAAGATTATAAAATAGGCCATTTAGCTGACTTTCATCCAAATTGACTTAGTCATACATACATTTAAGTATGGGTGGTCCTGGTAATCAAACCCACAATCCTGGCATTGCAAAAGCTGGGGAACAATATGTTATGGGGTAACATTTAGGTTCTAAGTCAAATCACATTTTATTGGCCACGTGTTCAGATATGTGATTATCAAATCGAGCTGTATTTATACAGCACATTTCAGACATGGATTGAAACGGAGTACGCTTTACTGGAAAAAACAAAAGCTTCTCCGCAGTGGTCTAAGGCTCTGCATCTCAGTACAAGAGGTGTCACTACAGTCCCTGGTTTGAATCCAGGCTGTATCACATCCGGCTGTGATTGGGAGTCCCATAGGGTGGTGCACAATTGGTCAGGGGTAAGCCGTCATTGTAAATAACAATTTGTTCTTAATTGACCTTTCTAATTAAAATAATTACACATTGAATGACTAAAAAACAGCTGAAATGGTGTAAGATCTCATGTCCACAGTTTTGGCCCCCCTCAGGTACTCTGACAGGCTATTCCAGAGCCTGGGGTCATAACTAAAGGCTGCCTATTGGTCCTAGGCTTTGGGATAGTTAAAAGGCCAGTGCCTGAGGGAACTACTGGGAACATATGCTTTTAAGTCACCCTCATGGACACATGCCCCTGGGTGACAGTGGACCTTGGTCGGTCCACAGATCGTAGGCAGGCCAAACTCTCACCATCGAGCTGTCCACAATGATAGTGGTTGTGATGGACTCCGATGGGGAAGTGAACTGCGGTGGCAGTGGGGGGGGGATGCCATTGGGCGGCCGCCGGCTGTTGGTATACGCCAGGATCAGTGCTGACTCCCGTGGCTGGTAGGTCCGTCTCAAGCTGGGCAAAGCTATTTGATAGTTGATTGGATCTTCTCGGATAGATGAAGGGTGGCCAGACTGTCTCCCCAATCTCCTATGCCTAAGTGTCCAGTCTCCCTTGGGCCACGGAGTTGAGCTTAACATCTGTCCATCGGGTTGGGACAGATCAACGTCACCCGACTCATCGACATCTTTGATATTGGGGCATTTAAAACTGAGATTCAGTTTGCGTGGGTTACAGCAAGGTCGGCATACTTAGAAAGCAGGTTATCCTTTTTTTTGCAGCCAAGCTAACAGACGGAGGATCTCTTCCCTAAGCTGCATGATGATGGTACATTTAGGGTAGACAAATCCCTGTCCGTTTTCCTGTTCCACCATATCTTTATCTTGTGAGCCACATATTTTTGTCATCAAAAGTGAAGAATGGTTGACCTACAATTAAAAGTAAAAATAATTGGATGAAATATAGAAACATGTTAATTAATGTGAAATGTGAAACGTTACACACGCACAGCCCCTAGGGGCCCAAGGTAATGAGTGGGTATGGCAACTGACTGATTCTGAGTGAATAACGCAACAGGATCTATGGACAAAATCCATGCAAACAGAGGAAAAAACTCAAACTGAACGTTCTTGGGCTTGATTGAATCAGATTAGCGTTGGTCGACGCCTGCATAGTGGTTGATTTGGCTGTGTCGGAGGTGGATGTGCGTTAGAGTTGTAAATCTACAAGCGGCTCCTTGTGTTACCTTATCGCGTACACTGCTATTGGATGCAACGAAACCATCCGACTTTATATCTGACAAATCCCATGAAGTTCCTGCAGTTCAAACACTTGAATGCATGATGTTCTATTTTAGGCTATAGGCCCTACTCCCGATAAGACTGATAGGCTTTAACCCCCCCCCCCCCCCCCCCAACCAAAAAACACGGAAACCCTAGATCATAAAGCCCCCTCTTGCACTCCCTGTGCACCCACGACAACACCATCATTAAGTTTGCTTACGACACAATGGTGGTAGACCTGATCACCAACAACGATGAGACAGGCTATAGGGAGGAGGTCAGAGACCTGGCAGTGTGGTGCCAAGACAACAACCCCCTCCCTCAATGTGAGCAAGACAAAGGAGATGATCGTGGACTACAGGAAAAGGAGGGACCAACACGCCCCCATTCACATCGACGGGGCTGTAGCGGAGCGGGTCCAGAGTTTCAAGTTCATTGGTGTCCACATCACCAACAAACTAATAAACTATGGTCCAAACACACCAAGAAAGTCGTGGAGAGGGCACGACAATGCCTTTTCCCCCTCGGGAGACTGAAAAGATTTGTCATGGGTCCCCAGATCCTAAAAAAGTTTTACAGCTGCACCATCGAGAGCATCCTGACCGGTTGCATCACCGCCTGGAATGGCAACTGCTTGACATCCGATCGTAAGGCGCTACAGAGGATAGTGCGTACGGCCCAGTACATCACTGGGGCCACGCTTCCTGCCATCCAGGACCTATATACTAGGCGGTGTAAGAGGAAGGACCAAAAAATAGACTGTTCTCTCTGCTACCGCACGGCAAGCAGCACCGGAGCGCTAAGTCTAGGTCCAAAAGGCTTCTTAACAGCTTCTACCCCCAAGCCCTCCTTTGTTTTTACACTGCTGCTACTCGCTATTTATTATCTATGCATAGTCACTTTACCCCTACCTACATGTACAAATTACCTCAACTAACCTGTACCCCCACACATTGACTCGGTGCCGGTACCCCCTGTATATAGCCTCATTATTGTTATTTTATTGTGTTACTTTTTATTACTATTTTGTAAATATTTAGATTAGAGGCAATTGCAGTAGTTGCACACATTTTTTGTAGCCTAGGGTCCGGGAAAAATGTGGCTTTTTATAAATGAATTTCGTACATAATACACATTCTACATAATTTTAGATGACTGAAGACTTTAGCAGAATATTTTTTAATACCTCATAAATGATCAAAATGACAGGCTACTTTGACACTGACAAACTGAGCATCTGAGATCAATAAAAAAATACATTGTCTTGAATCCATCAATAGCCTAGGCTTAGGTGTGTGGAGACACACATATTGTGCAATATGAGGAGGAAATTATAGTCTTAAAAAAGACTATAATTTCAGTTTCACTGACTGACCCGATGATGCGCAGCTCGCGTCATTCTTTTTCCCAACACAGTTAAGCCAAAACCACGCCCCATTATTCAGAGGGGCGTTCTACAACGTTTTGAGCGCTCCAAGTCCGGAAGTGAATATCACGTAGCGCGAAATTTCAATCACTGATGAATAACATTTTCCCTTGTATTTCAAGATTGAAAAATGTAATAACAATGTTGTGGACAGAACTAGCCATTAACGTCCTTAACGCTCAAAGACAGATTCAATGGCTGTTGCATAGCGTATTTGAATGAATGATTAGCTAATAAATATTTGAGAAATCATGAATAATAAGCATATGATTATACATGATAACAGACTACAAATTATAATATAACAACTTCCAATACCGAGCTAGTAAGTAGCCTAGGTTAATTTAGCTGACCTTCAATTTAGGGAATTCAGCAGAGTTCTCTGAGACATTTTTACAACTCATTGAAACTCTGAAAGTAAATACATTGGCAAATGTTATTTTATTTTTATTTCACCTTTATTTAACCAGGTAGGCTAGTTGAGAACAAGTTCTCATTTGCAACTGCGACCTGGCCAAGATAAAGCATAGCAGTGTGAACAGACAACAACACAGAGTTACACATGGAGTAAACAATAAACAAGTCAATAACATGGTAGAAAAAAAAGAGAATCTATATACAATGTGTGCAAAAGGCATGAGGTAGGCAAATCGAGTAATTACAATTTAGCAGATTAACACTGGAGTGATAAATCATCAGATGATCTTGTGCAAGAAGAGATACTGGTGTGCAAAAAAAAGAACAGTAAATAAATAAAAGCAGTATGGGGGGTGAGGTAGGTAAATTGGGTGGGTAGTTTACAGATGGACTATGTACAGCTGCAGCGATCGGTTAGCTGCTCGGATAGCAGATTTTTAAAGTTGTTGAGGGAGATAAAAGTCTCCAACTTCAGAGATTTTTGCAATTCGTTCCAGTCGCAGGCAGCAGAGAACTGGAAGGAAAGGCGTCCAAATGAGGTTTTGGCTTTAGAGATGATCAGTGAGATACACCTGCTGGAGCGCGTGCTACGGGTGGGTGTAGCCATCGTGACCAGTGAACTGAGATAATGCGGCACTTTGCCTAGCATAGCCTTGTAGATGACCTGGAGCCAGTGGGTCTGACGACGAACATGTAGCGAGGGCCAGCCGACTGGGGCATACAGGTCGCAGTGGTGGGTCGTATAAGGTGCTTTAGTAACAAAACGGATGGCACTGTGATAAACTGCATCCAGTTTGCTGAGTAGAGTATTGGAAGGTATTTTGTAGATGACATCGCCGAAGTCGAGGATCGGTAGGATAGTCAGTTTTACTAGGGTAAGTTTGGCGGCGTGAGTGAAGGAGGCTTTGTTGCGGAATAGAAAGCCGACTCTAGATTTGATTTTGGATTTTGTTAACAAACATGATAATAATAGGCCTGCATTACGGTAGGCACCTAATTGTTAAATTACAATTTCCATTCATAGCTTGGAAGGTCACTGTCTCTGCGCTGATCGCCTGTGAGTGAGACACTAGCCAATGGGAGCGTAGTAGAACGCCTCTCTGAATAACGGGGCGTGGTTTTGGCTTAACCGCTTTGGTTAAAAAAAAGACGAGCCCAGCGTACTCACCAGTGATGGCAATGCGCTCACGCCAAAAGCCTATCTCTCTGTTACAATGCTGTTCGTTCAATATACCTATTTCTAAATTGATAACTTGGTAGCCTGCATACAGATTAGTGTTCTCTTTTCAGCAGGATCCATTTGCTTTCCAACATGTGTTTCCCTGCTATTGTATTTTAATTATTGCGAAAAGACTGTTTTGGCTGCACAATGTTCACAGATTTGCCTCTGCGTTCCCGGCTGTAGGCATGACTTGTGATTGGGCTACACACAATCCACAGCTAGGCTATTTTTTTTTTTAAACTTAAAGAAGCTATTGATACTCTGTGGCTAAGTTATAGCACTACTCCTGGTGTATTATTCGGAATTGTTTGAGGTAATATGTACATGTAAGTAGAGTTATTAAAGTGACTATGCATTGATAATAACAGAGAGTAGCAGCGTTGGGATATATAGGCTACAATGTTGCGCAAACCATATGCTAATCCCGGGCCGGCCCAACCCGAATCAATTCTTAGAATGTCAGGCACGTTTTCACATTACGTTATTTACGGTGTAGGATAATTACAGAGGAGTCAATTTGAATTAACTCTAATTGCTTTTATTATACTTGTTTACATTGAAAACAGTTACAATTATTTGTCATGCCACGAGAGGTACCAGGTCCAAAACTGAGAGGTGCAGGATTCTGTTCCGGTGTGGTGAGATACTGTAACTCGATCCGTTGGAAAAATAAACAAGCGCTTATTTCGAAGAGCGCGCCGTAAACCACGCACCAGTGGGCAGAGCTAGGCATTTCGGATTGGGACACATTTTAATATGAAGAAAATACTCTAATTATACTGTAATTAAACAGCAGGGAGCCGGTCTGGAACCCTCGACCTTCTAGCCCGAGGTCCAGCGCGCTATCGACTGCCGCAAAAGCATGCTCGTGCGGTAGCGTTGATTTGCGCGCTTATAAACCCAGAGTCGTTACAATACAATGTGGCCGCCGTGGTTCTGTGTAGCCTAGTTATGCTAATATGTTGGAGACCCGTGTATTGCAGTTACATTTTCGTATTTTACTTAATAAGTCAAATGTATTTGAGTAGTAAACAGGGAAACAACAACGAGTCCCAGTCAGTTCGCAATATAACATATCAGTGGGGTGCATCGTTTACCAGCGTACCTAAATTATTGGGATCATCTGGTACCCCACATCACGCTGCGCCTTGGTCTCCTCAATACGACGAACGTGACAAGCAGCCATATCAGCCAGGCAAACTAATTGTTCTCACTTTATGATAGAACGTTCAGATTTTTCTGCCTGACTGTGGCGCTCTTTACCGGAATTGTTAGGATTTTCTTGTGATCAAAACGATTTATTTTGCTCAAATAGAGATACTGTATAATTAAATTGTGTTTTCTTTGAAAATATGTGTATGTATTTATCTATGATATAGCCTAGTTGATATAGTTTAAGTTAGCTAATGTGCTATAACACTTGGTTAGCCGACTTGCTTGAATACTGACTAATTTCCCAATAAAACTATGTATTCTTGTAGGCTGACTATTAGCCTAGTTTACATTAGGTTTGCTATGTATTGTTTTTGTGTTAGTGTGATACATTCATCCAGTTGGTTTCAGATGTCTAAAAATACCTATAATCCCTATAAAATAGTGGATGTCCCGCTTGCGGACATTTGCAATCACAGGGGTTTGGCCTACCGATGCGGGCAACAGGCCAGCTCCGAGGCAGAAGAGATGAAATTGCCTCTTTCAGAAGGTATGCACAATGCCTTCAGAAAGTATTCGCACCCCTTGACTTTTTCCATGTTGTCTTGTGTTACAACCTGCATTTAAAATTGAGATTTGTTGTAACTGGCATACACACAATACCCTATAATGTCAAAGTGCAATTATGTTTTCAAAATGTTTACAAATTAATAAAAAAGGAAAAGATTAAATGTCTAACATGATTTTTGAATGACTACCTCATCTCTGTCCACGACACATACAATTATATAAAAGGTCCAGTCAAGCAGATTCAATCACGAAGACCAGGGAGGTTTTCAATGCCTCGCAAAGAAGGGAACCTATTGGTAGATGGGTTAAAAAAAAAAAGCATATCCCTTTAAGCATGGTGAAGGTATTAACTACACTTTCGGTGGTGTGTCAATTCAACCAGTCACTTCTAAAATACAGGCGTCCTTCCTAACTCAGTTGCCGGAGAGGAAGGAAACCGCTCAGGGATTGGTGACTTTAAAACAGTTACATAGTTTAATGGCTGTGATAGGAGAAAACTTAGGATTGATCAACATTGTAGTTACTCCACAATACTAACCTAACTGACAGAGTGAAAAGAAGGAAGCCTTGACAGAATAAAAACTATTCCAAAACACGCATCCTGTTTGCTACAAGGCACTAAAGTAATGCTGCAAAAAAATGTGGCAAATAAATACTTTTTGTTCTGAATACAAAGTGTTATGTTTGGGGCAAATCCAATACAACAAATTACTGAGTACCATTCTCCATATTTTCAAGTGGTGGCCGCATCATGTTAACGGTATGCTTGTAATCGTTAAGGACTGGGGAGTTTTTATAGGATAAAAAATAAACAGAATGGAGCTAAGTACAGGTAAAATCCTAGAGGAAACCCTGGTTCAATCTGCTTTCCACCAGACACTGGGAGATTAATTCACCTTTCAGCAGGAAAATAACCTAAAATACAAGGCCAAATCTACACTGAGGTTGCTTATCAAGAAGACAGTGAATGTTCCTGAGTGGCCGAGTTACAATTCTGACTGAAATGTACTTGAAAATCTATGGCAATGATCAACAACCAATTTGGCAGAGCTTGAAGATTTTTCCAAATAATATTGGGCAAATGTTGCACAATCCAGGTGTGGAAAGCTCGTAGAGACTTACCCAGAAAGACTCACAACTGTAAGCTGATTCTTACATGTATTGACTCTGGGGTATGAGTACTTATGTCAATTAGATATTTCTATATTTCATTTCCTAAAATGTCCCAGTGTCTAAAACCATGTGTTCACATTGTCATTATTGGATATTGTGTGTAGATGGGTGAGATAGATTAAATATATTTGTTTATTTTGAATTCAGACTGTAACACAACAAAACAACTAGTTAAGGGTTATGAATACTTTCTGAAGGCATGGTTTTATGACAAGAGACAATGGCAAAACCTGCATAGGCCTATGACATTTGAACTTTGTGCTCATGTAGAAAGCATTATTACTTGAAATACCTGTCATTAAATGTAGGTCTTTATTACTAATGAATAGCAACTTCATTATAATATTTGCCCATCAAATTGTCATTGCATATTTTAACAAAGAGAGTATACACAGTTTCAAAGTCCCAAGCTGTGATCTTGTCAACCAATCACACGATCAAGCAAAAAAACAGCAGAACATCTATGGAATCAGTACCTAGGACAATAGAATGCATGATATACAAAATATAAAAAAGCAGACAGAGAAATGTAATCAATAATTGCTTTTACATATACCATGTGAACATTTCCTCAGAATAAACAAGACACGATTGTAAGACTAGGGACCTAGAGAAACCACTAGATATGGGTATCGAATACCAATAAGAGGCAATATATTAGTTTTAGAAAACACTTCAATAACAGTTCATGGCTGATGGGTGGAGAGTTTTTAGAACATCCACCTGCATTCTGCCTGGAGAAGATGTGAAGGTTTTATCTGCTGTATAGCACAGAAGGATATGGAGGAGACGGGGTGATCGGCCTCTGAGAAATGACGTGCAGTAGGGGATTTAAGATCATTTCTCCTTACAGCACTCTTGTGTTCAATAATACATGTTCTTATCTGTCTACTGGTTTTGCCCACGTGTTGCTTTCTGCATGGACAAGAGATAAGCTGTATGATGTTGGAAGAGCTGCGTGTGAGGAACTGTTTGATAGTGTATTGTTTGTCAGTGGCTGAGCTGCTGAATACGTTCACTTTTTTACAGGAATCCCTACATGTCGCACAAGTACGGCAATGGTAGATGCCAGTCACCTTGTCCAGTCTTCAATCATTTTTGTTACGGGGAGGGGGGGAGGCGACGACATGAGTGTCAGCACAAATAATGAAGTCCCTGACATACCTGGCCCTGTAGTGTGAAAAGAGAGGAGGGTCAGAGAAAATATTTTGGCAAGCAGGATCAGTTATGAGCACATTCCAATGTTACTTAATGGCTCCCTTAATGTTACGTCATCACTCAGAGGACAATATTTTGTGGTACAGACACATTACTGTATATACATATTTTTTACTGTTATCCCTTCTGGTTGAGATCTCATCAATGGCACGTGCTCTACTGAGAGCATCATCAAGCCATTCTTTAGGGTATGAGCGGGCCTCAAACTGTCTATACATTTTCATAGCCTAATTTTCAACATCTGTTTTACTAGCACAAATGCGCTTCAGTCTCATAAATTGTGTGTATGGTAATCTCTTCTTAAGAAATGTGGGATGCGCACTAGAGGCATGTAGGATACTGTTCTTGTCTGTATGCTTTGTATACATTGTGGACAAGGACCCTTAGTCAAGGCACGCAAGGGTATCAAGGAAGGATATCTCGCTATGACTAATCGTGGCTGTGAACTTGATAAATAGAACCATATCATTAAGGTAAGTGAGCAAACCATAAAACACATTGAGGGGACCCTTCCAAAGAGAAACACGTCATCAATATATCTTTTCCACATAAGTATATGTTGGGAGAACGGGTTATTGTGCCGAATTAACTTGTCTCCCAGATAACCCACAAAATAGACAAGCATAGTAAGGAAAGAAAATGGAGCCCCATAGCTGCTCCCTGTTTCTGTAAATAGTAACTGTCTTCAAACTAAAATAAGTTATTGTACAGGTAGATAGTCGCCAGGTCCAACAAAAAACCTGCAGAGGGCGTCCCCTCTCTGTTCCAAAAAGAACTTTAAAGCCTCCAGTCCTTTGTAATGTGGTACATTAGTACATAAAAAAACAACATCTAGGGTGATGAGAGAGAGATATCCAAATAGTCATCACCTATTTCAAATTCAGATAGTTGTTTAATGAAATCACCAGTGTCTCTCAAGTATGAGGGCAATTGCACCACTATAGGACGTACTGTAGCATCCGGTCAACACAATGGGAATGTCACGAAAGTCGTCAGGGAAATGACCGGACCAAGGTGCAATGTGGTGAGCGTACATTTCTTTTTATTTTGAATGTCGCCAACAAAAACAAGAAACAACAAAAACGAACGTGAAGCTTACTAGGGCTATACAGGCCACTAACAAAGTCAACTACCCACAACTAAGGTGTAAAAACAGGCTGCCTAAGTATGATTCCCAATCAGAGACAACGATAGACAGCTGTCCCTGATTGATAACCATACCCAGCCAAAACATAGAAACAGAAAACATAGAAATAAAGAAACTAGAATGCCCACCCTAGTCACACCCTGGCCGAACCAAAATAGATAATATAAGCTTCTCTATGGCCAAGGCGTGACAGGGAAATAGGTTCAGTTAAACTGCCATTACATGCTACAACAGGCCGTCCAGGAGGCTTCTCTAATTTGAACCATAAAAAAAGGCAATACATAAGAGGGACTGAAGGGAAGTCTTTTGTAAGATACTTGAATTCAGCTTGGGCGATATGGCCCTCTGCCAATGCATTTTGGAGAAAATAGTAAATTTCATCCTTGTAAATGCTGGTAGGGTTGCTGTTCAACTTGCTGTAACAAGTCTCATTAGAGAGTTGGGACATGATCTCAGAGTCATAGTTGTCTTTATTTAACAATACTAAGCCGCCTCCTTTGTTAGCGGGTTCCAACCCACGTTGCTGTTACTGCTCAGGGACGATAATGTATCACATTCAACTTTCTCAATGTCTGTGTTTAGACGACTGCAGGATTAAATATCTCTCTCCACCAGATTACAAAAAGTATTAATAGCGGCATTGTTGACTGGGGGACAAAACAATATTTTGACTCTTACAGTGGTTTGTTGTGAGGATTCAGTAGAGGATTGTACACCTGCACAGTGTCTTTGTTGTAGAAGTATTTCAACTTGATGGAGCTATAGAATTTGAACATCTCAACTTTTATATTAAATGGATTAGTGGTAAAAGGGGGGACATAGGACAAACCTTTGTTAAGAAGGCGTAGCTCGGCCAGTGTCAGGTTGTTGTCAAATAGGTTGAAGATTAGGTTCTGGTCCTGCTGCTCAGGCCGTGCTAACATCTTTCTCCATATTCCGCGTCGACCCCTCTGCGTCGTCTTTGTCTGGTGTTGTAGCGGTACTGTTGTGGTCTTGATTGTGCTCCAGGGCTGTGTCGCTCTCCTTCCTGTTGAAATTCCTGATCAGAGTCGGATTGGAAATTGGAAGTGTTGGAGCCAGAGGGGAAGGATGGCTTCTCCTTGAAACAGACTTTTCCATAGCCCTGCGAGGGTGCGTTAAACCTCCAAGGGTATACCTTGTCATTGCGGTAATCCATGGTATCTCTCCTCAGTTTGCTTATCTTCATCTTTTGTAAGTTATTATGGAATTGGGATCTTCTTCCAAAACTTTAAAAGGTTCTGGAAGCAATGTGGTTCTCAAGCTCTCTATGACGTCATTGATCTCTGTCTTAGTTGTGGTCAGTTCCTGATGCGTGTTGTTGGATTCTAGCTTGAAATATACTTATTCATGTTACTGTACTAGAATTTATTGATTACTTTACATGTATAATAAATGTAGAGTACCAGTCAAAAGTTTGGACACACCTACTCATTCAAGGGTTTTTCTTTATTTATACTATTTTCTACATTGTAGAATAATAGTGAAGACATGAAAACTATTAAATAACACATATGGAATCATGTAGTAACCAAAAGTGTTAAACAAATCAAAATATATTTTATATTTGAGATTCTTCAAGGTAGCCACTCTTTGCCTTGATGAGAGCTTTGCACACTCTTGGCATTCTCTCAACCAGCTTCACCTGGAATGCTTTTCCAACAGTATTGAACATTGTGCCTTGCGGAGCCTCAATACCCCAAACAACCAAAGCCACCAAACATGAGGCAGGGAGGATGGTCTCAGATTCAGAGGGAGTGGCAGTGGAACTGTACAGACAGGAGAGAGCATCCGGATTCACGTTTTGGGACCCTGGGCAATAGGAGATGGTGAAATTGAACCTGGTAAATAACCCAACGAGGGCCCAACGAGCTTGCCTTGGGTTGAGGCGCTTTGCAGTGCGGAGGTATTCTAAATTCTTATGGTCGGTCCATACCAAAATGGATGTTCTGCCCCTTCCAGCCAGTGCCTCCACTCCTCCAGAGCCATCTTAACGGCTAGGAGTTCCCGGTTCCCAACATCATAGTTCCTCTCTTCAGGTTGCCTTCATGGGACATGAAGGCACAGAGATTAAGCTTTTGGTCCTGGACGGATCGCTGGGAAAGGACGGCCCCTACTCCCACGTCGGAAGCGTTAACCTCAATCACAAGCTGACGAGTCGGGTCCGGATGGATGATGATGGGGCAGTAGTGAATCACTGCTTTAGATCCCCAAAAGTCTTGTCCATTGCTGGAGACCATGTGAACGGTACCTTGGGAGAGGTGAGTGCAGAGAGGGGGGCCGCCAGGTTGCTGTAGCCCCGAATGAAACTGCAGTAGAAATGAGAAAACCCCAGAAACCGTTGTAGTTGCACCCTGGACTTGGGCTGGGGCCAATCCACCACCGCTCTCACTGATTTTCCGGATCCATCTGAACATTCCCTTCAGCGATGATGTATGCCAGAAAGGAGATAGTGGAACTCGCACTTCTCAGATTTTACAAACAACTGATTTTCCAGGAGGCGCTGAAGGACCTGTCGAACATGGAGAATGTGTTCCTGGGCAGAACGAGAGAAAACCAGGATGTCGTCGAGGTAGACAAAAACAAAATGATTCAACATGACCCAGAGCACATGGTTGACCAGGGCCTGGAAGAGAGCGGGCGCGTTCGTGAGTCTAAACGGCATGACCAGATACTCATAGTGTCCACTGGCAGTGTTGAAAGCCGGCATTCCGAAGGTCCAGTTTGGAAAATATGGTAGCCCCCTGGAGAGGTTTGAAAGCCGAGGAGAGGAGTGGTAGAGGGTACCGTTTTTTGATCGTAATGTCATTGAGGCCCCGGTAATCAATACATGGACGCAGAGTCTTGTCCTTCTTCACCACAAAGAAGAATCCTGCGCCAGCAGGAGAGGAAGAAGGATGAACGCTCCCAACAGCCAGAGAGTCCTCGATGTACTCCTCCATGGCCTTGGTCTCAGGACCAGACAAGGAATATAGCCGGCCTCGAGGTGGTGTGGTGCTCAGGAGGAGGTCAATAGCACAATCGTGTGGAGGAAGGGAGGTAGCACGAGCCTTGCTGAAAACCTCCAGGAGGTCCTGGTACTCTGCGGGAATGGCAGAGAGATCCGAGGCCATACTCAACCCTGGAGGCAGACATTCCGGGGAAGGCTGCGCCGCCTTCAGGCAATGTGAATGGCAGAACGGGCTCCAACCCAGGATTTAACCTGTGGTCCAGTCAATATCGGGGTTGTGCTTCTGGAGCCGAGAAAATCCCAAAACAATAGGGATGTGGGGAGACTCAATAAGGAGAAGCTGTATTGACTCACTGTGGTTTCCAGATACCCGCATATTAATGGGAACTGTGCTGTGCGTGACTCTTCCAACAGAGCGGCCGTCCAGTGCCCTGGCATCCATGGAAACGGAGAGGAGTTGAATAGGGATACTTAGTTCCGGTAACAGGGTAGCGTCCATGAAACTCTCATCTGCCCAATGAGTCAATGAGCACCCGGAGAGATTTAGACTGGTCTGCCCACAGCAAGATAACATAAAAAGGAGTTCAGGTAATGGGAATTAGAGGTTTCCCAGTCAGGCTCACCAGTGTACTTGTACCTACTAAGGATTCAGGTCTCTTCACTGGGCAGGTGGCTATGTAATGCCCTACAACACCACAATACAGATAACTGTTGGAGCTTAGCCTGTGTGAACGTTCTCTGTGTATTGTAGATGTGTAAGGAGTTGACCCCACCGAGTAGGAGGTTATAAATATATGTGCTTGTCTTTGCAGCTATATGACCCAGTGTAACGATCGTCGTCCTCGTCTGATGAGGAATAGGAAGGATCGGACCAAAATGCAGCGTGGTACGTGTCCATGTTCAATTTAATATAACTGAACACAGAATACAAAATAACAAAAGTGTCAGGTTTTGGCCAGGACTGTTCTGGTTTTTGTCACTAGATGTCCTCATTGCACCTGTTTTGAACCTTTTGTTTTTTCCTTGCTCTATTATTGTTTGCACCTGTGTGTCGTTCCCTTGTTGGTATTTAAACCCTGTGTGTTCCTCAGTTCTTTGCTCAGTGTTTGTATGTTAGCACCCAGCCCCAGCCCAAGCCTTTTTGTGAACATATATTTCTCTTATTGGATTTTCCAGAGGTTCTCTGGTTTAGTTCTTGTGTATTTGAGTAGTCTTTTGAGGTTTGTTTTTCCCTGCTGTTTTTACCACTTTGTGGAGTTTCTTTGTATTTTGGAGGATATCCATTTTGTGCCTCTTGGCTTTATTTTGGACGTGGTGGATTTATATTCTTTGCCTGAAGATCTTGTCCTTTTATTAAATCATTATCTCTAGTACTGCTGAGTCTGCCTCATCTTCTGGGTTCTGCCGACTATTAGTGACTTTCTCTCACAGAATTCTGTCAGGACCCGGTGAGAGAAACAGACTAGTAACCGAAAGGTTGTTCTGCCCCTGAACAAGGCAGTTAACCCACAGTTCCTAGGCCGTCATTGAAAATAAGAATTTGTTCTTAACTGACCTGCCTAGTTAAATAAAGGTTAAAACCTTATTTTTTTAATGAGAGTAAAATAGTGCCATGCTCTACCAACTGAGTCATACAGGACCACTATGTAAAGATATTTCAGTTTCAGGTGAGTGCAGCATATAATCAAGATTGAGGTGGCAATAATTGAAAGATATTTACTACAGAGCAGGTGCTCTGCGTTCTATGTAGCCATGTTTTTCAGCATTGTGTCGAACATGTTTAGTTTTGTTGCTGTCTTAAGCTGCTCTACCTCTTCTTTCTGACTGCCTTAATCAGTGGAATTGAACTGGACAGCCACAGATGTGGGTGGCATCATTTTTTAAGGGAAACCTGTTGGTTTTGCTGTTAATTTTCCTGCAGGATTTAGAAGAAAATAGAAATATGTTGAGGTCATTGAGTTTGAAATGGAAAGTGAAACCATGAAGCACACATATAAAAGCAACTGACCTACTCTCATCAGTAGCACACACTGCAAATAAACATGAGGACAGCAACTTTGATCCTGTTTTGTGCCACAGTCTTTGGAGCTGGACTTCCTCATCCCCCTGGTAAGTAGACTATTTCACTTGTAAACGGACATTTGTATACTTCCCATTGTAACTTTATTTCATGTGTTTGATAAAGAAATTATTTTCCTATTATTTTATTACATATGTACAAAAGGCACATTTTGCATTATTCATATAGATAATGTAAAACCTGATAAATGAATAGCAGATTCAGATGTTGAAAAGCTGGTAATAACAATAACCAGTTTTGGTTGTTGTTTTAATGATAGCGCTGTATCTCTTATCCTCTGTTCAATAGGAGGAGGATCTGAGAAATGTCAATGCAGGGGAAAACTAATGCAGTCTGTGAGGATAAAACACATCCAGAAGTTAGAGGGGTACCCAAAGACTGTATTTTGTGGAAAGACAGAACTTATGTGAGTATTACAAATGTATAAAATATGTATAATTATATTTAACACATTGTGTGGAAAGAAAATACTCAGAAGTGAGACTAAAAATCTTGTTTTTCTTTGTAGTGCCACAACAAGGAATGGTAAGAAAAAATGTCTGAACCCAGACGGCAAGCAAGGAAAAAAATTGCTGTTGAAAAAAAGGTCAAATATTTTCCCATTAACCTTTTCCTCAGAATTGATTTTAGCACACTTGCGCTGAGGTAATAGATTTGTTACAAATGTGATTTGAAGCAAGCTGCCTTCATAAAGGTTCACCCATATCACAACATCTGCTGTGTACTTGCATTAATTATGTAGATAGAAAAAGTTGTAAAATCTATTATTTTAAATCCCCCAAATGATTTTGTAAGTATTTTTTTACTTTCTTGTGTATATGCACAGAGGGCATTTCTTTGTTATCAGTTGTTGAGAAGTGTTTTATACATTTGTTCTCTAAATAAAATAATTGAAGTCAAATTCAGCTGTTTCTCTTTTCCGTTTGTGTCATTGCTCATGGTATAGCAGTAAGAAGAGGAGCTCAAAGCATTACAATCACCTGATAATTACTTTGATCAAACAAGTGGCTATTTTTTGATTTACTGATATATAATAGATAACCATCTCATCAATCTACTTGTTTAAACTGTTGTTGATGTTGGTTTTCTAAGTTTGATTTGTCATAATATAATATGTACATGTTACATGCATTAACAAAGCACAGAGTATTTTCTAAAAGTATAACACTGCTTTCCAAAGTGGGATTTGTATTAGTACAACAGTTATAATGCTCTGATTGCAACCTTTAGGCATAGGCCTAGTGCAAGAAATGACCACAAACGCAGTGTTCGGTGGTGATGGATAATTTAACCCCTGTCTTTAATTAAACAGTGTAAATCTGTGACCTTGTGAGGCCGTGGGACATTCCACCATCACATCCTTATGTCAATATCACACTTCCTCATCTTAACTTTAAAATAACACTTTCCTCTTCTCTGCTGTCTTTATGACAGCCTGTATACTGACCTTCCCCAGGAAAGCCCCCTCAGTTGTTTCTGAACCACCTATGGACAAATTCTAAAATCATGAACCTTCAAGGATAGTCTCAGTGTTATTGACCACACCCTGGGAAATTCCCCAACATCCCCATATGGGGGCTGAACATCACCCCCAAGTCTACTGAGAGGGCCCTTAGAGCAGTGGTTCCTAAATGTGTATGGTAGACAGGTGAGAGGGGTATAGCACAGAAAATTAGTGGCAAGTAATTCATTCATTCATTCATTCATACCAGCGCTTCTAAAAGTTGATGTAATTATACTTTCCTGTGGATATATTGTCTCACATTCCTACCGCCAAAAGGACCAACTGCACGGACAACCAGTAAAGTACATTAAAATATAATTTTATTCAACGTTCTGGCTTGTAGAGGCCAAATGTCAAGGTGTTAGGGATCATTGCTAGACAGCAATCTTCCAGTCTTGCCATAGACACAGCGGCATCTCTCTGATCTCTCCCTCCTCTCACACTTTATTAGAGTTGCTTAAAAAGTCCCTTTTCTGCTGGTTACATCACTCGGATCGGGTCTGGGTCGACCAGGTCTATATGGAACGGGTCTATTTGTCCTCGGGTCCATTTGGAACGGCTCTCTATATTAAAATGTTTTACTTATGCATATCTGGTCCAGGTGGGAAAGACCTAGGTCCATTTCAGAATGGGTCCAACTTTTTGGACCTGTGAATCCCTCTAGTCCATATAACTCATTATGTGATATGTTAAGCCAAGTTTTACTACAACAACTATAGTTTTGTTATTTAAGTTTATTAATTTGTATAAATGTGTCGAATTATCTTTTCACTTTGAAATTATGGAATATTTTGTGTAGATCAATTACAAAAATTACAACTACAACTATTTCAATCCCACTTTGTAATGCAACAAAATGTGAAAAAAGTTAAAGGGGGTGTAGACTGTCAATAGGCCCTGTACCTAGAGAGGTGTCCCTCAGCTTTCCACACCTCGGCCTAAATCAGCCTAATTCAAATCACAGCTTACTAAGTATAGTTTGAATTCTAATCACATCAAAACGTTATAGAGCGTTGTGTTCTTTACACCACCTTCACCTTTTATGCCTCTGTATTATTATGGTCTTTAGGGTGAACAGTGTCACGGCTCCTCCTCTGCAGTGCAGGGGGCGGTTCCTCCTGCAGGCAGAGGAGGGTCGTTAGTGATTGGAGCCACCTGGGCTCAGGGTATAAAGCTGTCACTAATCACTCTTGCTCTCTCTCTCTCTCTGCTCCTCCAGGTATGCTCATGATTTGTTTGTTTCTTTTTAGTTTTGCATAGTTTTCACTCAGTCATGTTCACACACACATATTCATGCACCCATGCACTTTACATACACCTTACATTCTGATACTTCCACACCTCATTCCTGTTTCTTAGTTTAAAGTTAATAGTTTGCTTAATAATAAAGAACACTTTTAAATTGGCCTATACCTGTTGTTCGTGTCCTCTCATTTGTCACAGGCTATGAGCCGGCTTGTGACAAGTGGGGGCTCATCCGGGATAGTAGTTAACTTGGGTTAGTTTAGTTCAGATTGACAATTTTTTTTTTTGTTTGAGTGGATGTTTTGGTTGGGCCAAATTTTTGTTTAAGAGAGAGTTGAGAGCCATGTGTTCTTTTGGTTCAGTTAGTTTGGTAGCTAAGCAATTCACTCTGTGTTTTTCTGGGTTTTGTTCAGGTGGGAGTCCTCTCCTGTTCAGGCATATCAGCAAGTGTCCATAGGAGGCTTGTGGTGTTTTTGTTTTAGGTGGCAGTGAACGTGGGTAGAGCATCCCTTTCCCTTTTCCCCTACATCGGCTCGGGAGCACCTCCGTGGTTATGGGAGGGCTGCCAGTTTCTGGTTGTCTTTTCCACTCCACTGGTTTTGTGTGCATAAAACCCCACCACATGTGACTGCACGAAGACCTAAAGCCTCCTTTTCTAGGGCCAGTTAGTTAGGGCCAGTTAGTTAGTAGTTTTTGGAGGATAGTGGGGTGTGGCTCCTGTCCTTGAACCCAGATTGACAGCAGGTGAGTTGTGTTTTTTTTGAGCATTTGTAATAGTTGTATTGGTTGAGGAAAATGTCTTCCATTTTGAGTAGTTTTGTTCAAGCTCCTTCAGAGGTAGCCTTAGAGTTGTGTATTAAGGAGCAGTTAATTGAAATTGCTGAACATTATCAGATTGAGATTGTTGATAAAAAAATTAAAGAGACTGTTAAAACTAGCTTAAAGCAGGGTCTTAGGGAAATGGGTGTTTTTGGCGGTCAGTCTGCTAGTAGTGAGGGTGCAAGTTTTCAGGCTAGCCCTTCATTAACTTTTGAGCAGCAGAGGGAACTGTTGCAAATGCAATTAGAGCAAATGCAAATGCAATTAGAGATAGAGCGATTGAGAAATGCTAATAGACCGGAAAGACTACCACAGTTTGATGTTTCACAGAATCTTCGTTTGTTGCCTAAATTTGATGAGTCAGATCCAGACACATACTTTACTTTATTTGAGCGTATTGCGGAAGCTAGAGCTTGGTCAGATTTGGACATGACTATGTTGTTGCAATGTGTACTTACAGGTAAAGCACGTGAGGCTTTTGCAGCACTGAGTGTAGCTGACAGTAAAGTTTATGCTAAAGTTAAATCAGCAGTTCTGAAGGTCTACGAGCTTGTGCCAGAGGCATATCGTCAATGTTTTCGTTACAGGAAAAAGTTAGATTCACAAACCTATTCTGAGTTTGTTTGTGATTTGACTTCTGCATTTAATCGTTGGTGTACAGCTTCTGAAGTTAGTACTTTTGAGGGTCTGTCTAATTTGATTGTGTTAGAACAGTTCAAAAATTCGGTTCCTGACCAGGTTGCTACATACATGAATGAACGTAAAGTTAAGTCTCCAAGTGATGCAGCAATCCTTGCAGATGAGTACAGGCTAACACATAAAAGCCATTTTGAGTCAAACAGTGATATGTACCATAAGAATAACTTTACTCCTAGGAATAGTAGGTCACCTTTTTGGGGGGCATCTTTCCAAAGGCCTCAGCAGAAGTTTGGGTCTGGAGGACTTAAAGCACCGGTTAATGCTAATACCTGTCGCTACTGTTTAGTTGAAGGACATTGGAAGAAAAATTGTCCTCTGCTTAAATCAAAACAGTCAGTTCAAGTTAAACCTTTTGTGATGGCAAGTCCTGTTACAGCCTCTGACCACCAGGGTGAGCTGTTTCAGCCACTAGTTGAGTTTGATTCTCAGTTTTCCCGCTGTGATTTTTCAGCCTTTATTTCAGATGGTGTAGTGTCCCTGGTAGATGGCAACCAGAATGTTAAAATCAAGATCCTAAGAGACACTGGAGCTTTAGATTCTTTTATTCTGGAATCTGTTTTGCCGTTCTCTAAAGAGTCTGATACTGGCCGTTGTGTAATGGTATGTGGTATGGGTTTAGTTCCATTCTCTTGTCCTTTAAAAAAAGTTACCCTAAAATGTGGTCTGATAGAGGGTGATGTAGATGTTGGGGTTAGACCTCAGTTGCCAGTAGAGGGAGTGCACATGATTTTGGGGAATGACTTGGCAGGTAGTAAGGTGTGGGCAGATGGCAAATTAAACATCTGTAAGAAGCAACCTTCAGTGTCACCTGCAGGGGAATCTCCGGATCAGAACTGTGTGTCTCCTGAGGTATTTCCAGTTTGTGCGGTTACCCGCGCAGCCTCTCGTAAGGAGATTGAGAGTAAGCCAGAAAGTCTTGAGTTGCCAGTCAAACTCCAGACAGAACAGTTGACTAGTTCTAGAGATTCATTGATGGCTGAGCAAAAAGCCGATACTACTTTGGCTGATCTGTTTGATAAAGTGGTTCCTGATTCAGTGGTGAGGAATAGTGCTCAGTGTTATTTTCTTCTTGATGGGCTGTTGGTCAGGAAATGGGTTCCACACTATGATAAGGGTTTAGGAGAACCAGTCTTTCAAATAGTTGTACCAACTACCTTGCGAAATAAAGTGTTGCAAACTTCACATGGTGATGTGGCAGGTCATGTGGGTGTTCGTAAAACGTATGATCGCATACTTCGTTATTTTTTCTGGCCACGTTTAAAGCGGGATGTATCTCAGTTTATTAAAACTTGTGATACGTGTCAGCGCACAAGCAAGCCAAATCAGGTTGTAAAGCCTGCACCGTTGTATCCAATACCAGCCGTAGGGCAACCTTTTGAGCATCTTATTATCGATTGTGTTGGGCCATTACCAAGGTCCAAGTCAGGTCATAGCTACTTATTAACTGTTATGTGTCAAGCAACCAGATATCCGGCAGCTTTTTCTTTGCGTACCATAACTTCAAAATCAGTAGTTAAAGCTTTAACTCAATTTATTTCAACATTTGGGATTCCAAAAACCATCCAGTCAGATCAGGGGTCTAACTTTACCTCTCATTTATTTGCTCAGGTTCTCAAACAGCTTAAAGTTAAACACAACAAGTCTACTGCGTTCCATGCCCAGAGCCAGGGAGCTTTGGAACGTTTTCATCAAACTTTAAAATCCTTGCTTCGTGCATATTGTACGGAACTGTCTGCCGACTGGGAGGAGGGGTTACCTTGGCTGTTACTAGCTGCTCGTGAAGTAGTGCAGGAAAGCACAGGGTTTAGCCCAAATGACTTAGTGTTTGGCCATAAGGTGCGTGGGCCTTTAGCAGTGTTGCAGGATGGTTGTTTGCCTGAGGAACCACCTCGGAACCTTATTGACTATGTAAATGGTTTTAGGTTGAAGTTGTATAGGGCTGGTGAACTAGCGAAAGAAAAACTAAAATGTTCTCAACGGAAAATGAAACTGAAATATGACGGACAGGCTGAGCTGCGTGAGTTTAGTCCCGGTGATCGGGTACTTGCTCTTCTGCCTCTTGTAAGTTCACCTTTTCAGGCAAAATACTGTGGTCCTTTCACTGTGTTGCGTAAAGTGTCAGATTTGAACTATCTTATTGAAACCCCTAATCATAGGAAGTCCTCTAAATTATGCCATGTGAACCTGTTAAAATGTTATCACTCCCGTGATCTAAGCAAAGTTGAAGGCACTCCAGCAGTGAGGTCAGTGTTGACTGCTGCCCCAGTCCCTGCATCTTGTGGCTTTAATTTGGTGGAGGGGGGAGAAGAGGAAGTTAAAGTTTCAGATGAGGTCTTACAAGGACGGTTGAAAAACTCCCAGACTTTGCAAAACCTTGGGGTTTTGGTAGATCATTTAGACTCTGAGAAACGTGATGAATTGGTAGCTCTTATTAGAAACTACCCTGTTTTGTTTTCTGACACTCCATCACAAACCCACTTAATTGAACATGATATAGACATCGGAGATGCTAAGCCTATCAAACAGAGATTTTATCGTGTGTCTGAGGAGAAGAGATTGAAACTGGAAACAGAGGTGCAGTATATGTTGGACAATGGTATTGCGGAGCCATGTTGTTCAAATTGGGCTTCACCCTGTCTATTGGTCAAAAAGTCTGATTCTACTTTCAGACCTTGCACTGATTATAGAAAAGTTAACAATGTTACTAAAGCAGACCTTTACCCTCTTCCTAGGATGGAGGACTGTATTGATCAAGTTGGGTCAGCAAAGTATGTTAGCAAATTTGATCTTTTAAAGGGATATTGGCAAGTACCCCTTACCAAAAGAGCTTGTGAGATTGCTGCCTTTATAACTCCATCTGGTTTGTTCTCTTATAAAGTGATGCCTTTCGGCTTGCGGAATGCTCCAGCCACCTTCCAGAGGCTAATGAATCGGGTGGTCTCAGGTCTGGAAGGGTGTGCCGTGTATTTGGACGACGTGGTCGTCTACTCAGACTCCTGGGAGGAGCATGTTCGGAGAGTGCAAGGCCTGTTTGAAAGACTGGTGTGGGCCAGGTTGACTATTAATTTGGCAAAATGTGAGTTTGCCAAAGCTACAGTCACATACCTAGGCAAGGTTGTTGGTCAGGGATTTGTCTGTCCTGTAGAAGCCAAGGTTCAGGCTGTGAAGCAGTTCCCACAGCCCTCTACAAAGAAAGAACTGATGCGCTTCCTGGGAATGGCGGGGTACTACCGTGCTTTTTGTAAAAACTTTTCGGTAGTAGTGTCCCCACTGACCAATCTGTTGAAGGCCAAGGCTGAATTTATCTGGTCCACCCAGTGTCAAGAGGCATTTGATGCAGTTAAGACTCTTTTGTGTTTGGCACCTGTGTTGGCAGCACCAAATTTTGGGAAACCTTTCAAATTGCAGGTAGACGCCAGTCAAATCGGTGCTGGGGCTGTGCTTCTCCAGGAGAATGACGACAGGGTTGAGTGTCCAGTCAGTTTCTTCTCCCGAAAATTTAATAAGTATCAGAAAAACTATTCTGTAATTGAAAAGGAGGCTTTAGGTCTCATTTGGGCTTTACAGCACTTCGAGGTCTATGTTGGTTCTGGTTTGACCCCTTTAACTGTGTTCACTGACCACAACCCACTTGTTTTTCTGAGGTCTCTGCAAAACCCAAACCAGCGCCTGATGCGTTGGGTTTTGTTCTTGCAACCATTCAACCTTGATATTAGGCACATTAGTGGTAAGGATAATATCATTGCTGATGCTCTGTCCCGTGCTCCTTTAACCTAGCTTGTACCTTTTCTCTGTTGACCCCTACGGGCTGTCTGTGCCTCTTTCCTCTTAAATTGCTCCCCAGGTACCAGGGCTGCCGAGTTTGAGGGACGGACAGTCGGCTGGGGGACACGGGGCTACTGCTAGGAGCCGGGATTGTTTTTTTTTGTTTATTTGTTTTTGGGGAAATTTGAATTATTTTGATTATGTTGGAGGAAGTTGGGTTGAGGGTGGGACCCTCATTTTAAGGAGGGGGGTGTCACGGCTCCTCCTCTGCAGTGCAGGGGGCGGTTCCTCCTGCAGGCAGAGGAGGGTCGTTAGTGATTGGAGCCACCTGGGCTCAGGGTATAAAGCTGTCACTAATCACTCTTGCTCTCTCTCTCTCTCTGCTCCTCCAGGTATGCTCATGATTTGTTTGTTTCTTTTTAGTTTTGCATAGTTTTCACTCAGTCATGTTCACACACACATATTCATGCACCCATGCACTTTACATACACCTTACATTCTGATACTTCCACACCTCATTCCTGTTTCTTAGTTTAAAGTTAATAGTTTGCTTAATAATAAAGAACACTTTTAAATTGGCCTATACCTGTTGTTCGTGTCCTCTCATTTGTCACAGGCTATGAGCCGGCTTGTGACAACAGTGACACTTAAACAGGCAACCTCACTGACTTGGTATTGCAAAGTAGACATGATGGCATGAAACAGATTGCACAATGTGGGTACCAAACACTTTTATTTGTTAACAGAATATTGAACACATGGTGTGTTTGGATTTTGAATTATGGTAGTGGTTAACATTATTAATATTTTTTTGGGGGGGATGAATAAACATGAATGTGTACATCCTTCAATAGTATAACCAAGTTAGCGCTGTATCTGCTGACTATTAAGCTCCTTGAATAAAAGGATGTGCATCCCACAATGCAAACATTCAGATAGATGAGAGGGTATGTCCTAAGTAGCATGAAGATATACAGGATTTTCACTCATCTCCATGCAGGATGCCGCAACAAAAATGTGTAAATCGGGAACAGCTCAGGGATAACACAATATCTGTTTCAAAGATCTGTACATGAATTTAACAATTATATTGATAATGATGATACCCCATCATGTATGACCATTTTATAATATGAAAAAGACATATTCTCTATGTAATAACTCACAAAGTCACCAAGGGAATGTTCAACCTTTTTGAATCAATGCTCAGAATTCTACCATGAGAATCACATTTTATTAAACAAGGTGTAGGATTATTTCCTGAGTAATTATTGAATTTATATGGCAGTTATACACATTGCTGAAATATGGTAAATCTGTGTTACAGGAAATAACTGTGTGTTATCTATTTCTTTGCCTGGTAACTAATTATCTGTTTTCCTATTGGCCAATGCTTTAATTGTGTGGGGTTAAGCTTTATTGATACAGGAAGTGACAGACAGTTCTAGTGTGGTGGCTGATGGTGTTCAATGTGGTTTGACCATTAAAGCTACTAAATAATTATCCGTTTCCATTCAGTCTTTGTTCCTACAGAAATTCATCCTTCCACCTGCACTCGGATCCTCAACTTACAATGGGAAAGTGTTGATCTGGGTGTTTTTATTATTTTCCCTGTAAGAGGAGAGAGAAAATGTTATCAGGGTTGGGGTCAATTCAATTCAAATTCCAGTCAATTCAGAAAGTAAACCAAATTCCAATTCCAAATGTTTCTCATTGAGAAGCATAGAAGATAATTGGAATTTCAGTGTACTTCCTGAATTGATTGGAATGAAATGGAATTGACCTCAACCCTGAGTGTTAATGTAACACTCAGCTTGCAACACAAATCCCCTAACTCTTGGTAGAATATATTGGATCTTTTCGGGCCAGCATTTAAATGGCTCTGTGGTGCTTAACTATAATTTCACTTTTCATTACTGTGTATTGCAAATTGTATATACAGTGCCTTCGGAAAGTATTCAGACCCCTTGACTTTGTTCACATTTTGTTACTGTCACGTTCTGACCATAGTTCTTTTGTGTTTTCTTTGTTTTAGTGTTGGTCAGGACGTGAGCTGGGTGGGCATTCTATGTTGTGTGTCTAGTTTGTCCGTTTCTATGTATGGCCTGATATGGTTCTCAATCAGAGGCAGGTGTTAGTCATTGTCTCTGATTGGGAACCATATTTAGGTAGCTTGTTTTGTGTTGGGGTTTGTGGGTGGTTGTCTTCTGTCTTTGTGTTCTCTGCACCAGATAGGACTGTTTCGGTTTTGCCACGTTTGTTATTTTGTATTTGTGTAGTGTTCACATTTATCGTCTTTTATTAAACATGTTGAACACGAACTACGCTGCGTCTTGGTCCGATCCCTGCTACACCTCCTCTTCAGACAAAGAGGAGGAAGGCTGCCGTTACAGTTACGTTACAGCCTTATTCTAAAATGGATTAAATAAAAACAACTCCTCAGCAATCTACACACAATACCGCATAATGACAAAGTGAAAACAGGTTTTTCGAAATTCTGCAAATGTATATATATAAAAAACAAGTATTCAGACACTTTGCTATGAGACTCGATATTGAGCTCAGGTGCATCCTGTTTCCATTGACCATCTTTGAGATGTTTCTACAACTTTATCGTAGTCCACCTGTAACATGATTTGGCACACACCTGTCTATACAAGGTCCTACAGTTGACAGAGCAAAAACCAAGCCATGAGGTCAAAGGAATTTTCTGTAGAGCTCTGAGACAGGATTGTGTCGAGGCACAGATCTGGGAAATAATGTAGGAGTGTTTTAAGAATGTAAGAATTGTTCAGTGTAAGTTCTCAATTCAAATTCTTATTTTTTACAATCCTTCAACAGTCTTCCAATTTAGATTCCTAACGCTGACAGCTGAATCGGGAAACTATGAAAATCTCTGCTGAAGGATCAATCTTTTCAGGTTATAGGATCCATTGAGTCCCCTAAGTGTCCATGTGTAACGGATGTGAAATGGCTAGCTAGTTAGCGGGTACGCGCTAGTAGCATTTCAATCAGTTACGTCACTTGCTCTGAGACTTTAAGTAGGGTTGCCCCTTGCAAGGCCTTTGTGGAGCGATGGGTAACGATGCTTCGTGGGCAACCGTTGTTGATGTGTGCAGAGGTTCCCTGGTTCGTGCCCGTGTCGGGGCGAGGGGACGACGTAAAGTTATACTGTTACATTGATGCTGTTGACCTGGATCACTGGTTGCTGCGGAAAAAGGAGGAGGTTGAAAGGGGGGTGAGTGTAACGGATGTGAAATGGCTAGCTAGTTAGCGGGTACGCGCTAGTAGCATTTCAATCAGTTACGTCACTTGCTCTGAGACTTTAAGTAGGGTTGCCCCTTGCTTTGCAAGGGCCGCGGCCTTTGTGGAGCGATGGGTAACGATGCTTCGTGGGCGACCGTTGTTGATGTGTGCAGAGGGTCCCTGGTTCGCGCCCGTGTCGGGGCGAGGGGACGACGTAAAGTTATACTGTTACACATGGATTCCCCTAAGTTTCCATGGAACCCCATGTGCCATGTTGTTTTGACTGTTTTTACATTTTTAGCCCTTTTTGCTCAGCATTCTATGTATAGATGCCCCTAAATGACTGAGGTCTTTACTATGTGTGTAGCACTGTGGAAATAATTATGTCTGATTTTGTATAGATTTTGTATAGAACATTATACAACCGGTGGGTCTAATCCTGAATGCTGATTGGTTAAAACCACATTCCAGACGGTGTCTATTCTAATAACCCTTGCTGTCTGTCTCTCCGACATTTGCAACATTGTTTCAATATTCAGATTAGCTCTCCAGCTGTCCCATAGTAATGAACTTGTCGGGAGTCTGGACGAGACAAACAGGCAGGCTGCGTTTATCAGCCAGTCGAAATCATGAATCAGCTGGAGTCATTTTATGGATACATACAAAGAAATGTAAATTGAAAAAAAGGTCAAACTAAGTGAAGCTAGTTTGCAGTCTTTCCAGTTTGAAGTGATTGTGTTAGCTGTGTTGTTGGCTAGCTCCTTTGAACAACAGTGTCCTGTCGAGTCAGCAAATGTTCTATGCCAGGCGAAATCGCGCCTCATTAGCTCATTGTTATGGATTTATTCAAATAAATGTCACTAGAAAACAGCTTAAACAAATGCAAATGTGTCTACTTTGCTGTATGTTTTGAGATGACTGTAAGTTAGCAGTAGTTGGCTAGCTATCAAGCAAGGGATAATGACGTTACCAGCCAGTATGGAACATTTAGAACGAATGACTGGGTCGCGTCTATAGATACAGAACAAAAAGACTGAACGACTGGGTCGCGTCTATAGATACAGAACAAAAAGACTGAACGACTGGGTCGCGTCTATAGATACAGAACAAAAAGACTGAACGACTGGGTCGCGTCCATAGATACAGAACAAAAAGACTGAACGACTGGGTCACGTCCATAGATACAGAACAAAAAGACTGAACGACTGGGTCACGTCCATAGATACAGAACAAAAAGACTGAACGACTGGGTCGCGTCTATAGATACAGAACAAAAAGACTGAACGACTGGGTCGCGTCCATAGATACAGAACAAAAAGACTGAACGACTGGGTCGCGTCTATAGATACAGAACAAAAAGACTGAACGACTGGGTCGCGTCTATAGATACAGAACAAAAAGACTGAACGACTGGGTCGCGTCTATAGCAACTGAACCCATAGAACGAACGACCAGCCGGCTTGGGTAGCGACCCTAGATTTGTGTCGGGACTATATCTTGTGGAAGGATGAAATAGTATGAATAAATTAAATCAAATAACTTCGTCTGGGGCCCAACAACACCCTTGCCAATATATCCTCCAAACTCCGGCTTCTCTGGCATTACCACTTAAATATTATACTTATAATGTGCCTTCAGAACAGTGTGGAGTCAGTGGTTGAATCTAATCTAATTGTTACATCACAGCTTTCGGATAATATTGCATTTCTTTATAGGCCTACATTTCTAAGATGTTTCCTAGTCATGTAAAATGTTAATTTAACATTTTTTTTTACAATGTAAAGTGAATTTACAAAGTCACCAAGGGTACTATACATATGTTTATACATTCAAATGTGTTTTATTAAGGAGCATACAACAATGTAAACAAGTTCCCAAAACAATTTGTGGGCTACCCCTTTTACACACAAGACAACCACAACAACACGCATCAAAACAAAATGGACAACAAAACAACACAAAAACCAAATGACAAGGGGAAAAAATAAGGAGAAACCAGTAGCTGAGCACCCAGCCCCTGGCCTGCTTTCTCTGCCTTGTAGTAGCTAGAATAATGTAAGGCTGTCTTAAGAATTGTTCAGTCCAAGTTCTCTATTTAAAATAAAATAGGTTTACTCTTCTTTGGCCTGTAAGAGAAAGTAATAGATATTAATGAGTATATCCAGTTCTGGGCTCAGGATCACCAATAGCTACAATTGTGGTTACATGAAAATTTACTTGGAATGAAAGGCCTCTGATCTTTTAAAATTAAGATTAAATTAACATTAACCTTAAATTCAATTTCTTCATGTTTTTTAAAGAACATTGCTTAGAAACCCTTAGTACTTCTTCTCCATGGTCATAATCCTAAAAAGTTCAGTTGCAGAGCCGTTAAGAAGTTTGTACTGCTAATGTTTCTGCTGTTGTGAACGTCTCAAACGATAACCAATCATAATTCGGGAAGTCGTACACAACAAAAGCCGGACCAGCTAGTCACAGTAAAAATGCTAATTAGCTGTAAAAGTGATATGCGGCCTTCTAAAAGGTATGTTTTGCTCTTGTGGATTTATATTGTAATTGACAGGTGGAATGGTTACATATAGCTCCTTTAATTGCGTCCAATAATGATTTTGGCTGTGTTAATGCAGCCAAACTATTATTTGTTTTGAATTAGAATTAGGTTTAATCTGAGTCTGTGACAGCCTTTATTGATGATGATGAAGTCTTGAACATTATTCAGGTGTAGGTTTAAAAGCAGATCTTTACCTTTCCGGAGTCACGGCTCTTGACTCTGAGCTTGTTGACCTGGGACTCTGCAATGTCAGCGCGTTCCTCAGCCTCCTCCAGCTCATGCTGAACCTTACGGAACTTAGACATGTGCTGGTTGGCTTGTTCCTCCTGGGAGGAGGGACAAAGAACAACAGTGATTTATTCAGGATGGCATATTTGTTTCATGCATTGCTTACTATGGCCAAGTCCGCTACACAACTTAATACAGGCTAAAACCATTATACTTGCTATTCATTTTAGGCCTAACTCACCGCTTCCTCAGCCTGCCTCTTGTAGGCCTTCACTTTAAGCTGCAGCTTTTCTACTAGATCCTGAAGTCTGCTAACATTTTTATTGTCCTCCTCAGTCTGTGGGCGGAAGATGTATCAGTGTCCATCCTTTCATACACATCTGTCTGTATTACTGTGTGTTAAGGTGCTTTTCTTACTTGGTATGTGAGCTCCTTGACTCTGCGCTCGTACTTGCGGACTCCCTTAACCGCGTCTACACCTCTTCTCTGCTCGGACTCCACCTCAGCCTCCAGCTCACGTACCTTCACAGATGAAATGGTCATGTTTTTTACGAGGAGGAATCAGTTTCAAATCACTGCAAATAAATAGAGGTAGATTCCTCCAGGCTAACGTAAAGAAATGGTGTTGATGAAAGTTAATACAGACTTTTTTCAGATACAAAGACTATGTGATAGTTGAGTCTCTTCCTATGTCCTTTTTGCAAATTTAATGAGAGAGTTTCTAATGATCATGACAGTATTATTATCCACATGGGTTATTGAAAGCAAATTGTTTACCCCATCTTCTAAATGCCTGAATAACTCACCCTGGACTCCAGTTTCTGGAGCTGCTTCTTGCCTCCCTTCATGGCCAGATTTTCTGCCTCATCCAGGCGGTGCTGCAGGTCCTTGACTGTGACCTCCAGGTTCTTCTTCATCCTCTCCAGGTGAGAGCTGGTGTCCTGCTCCTTCTTCAGCTCCTCAGCCATCATGGCCGCCTGAAATATCATTAAATAGGTTTAATGAAGGTGAGACCTTATGGCAACACAGACAGGTTTTCCTGTAATGATCTGATAACCACATGTCTTGACTTAGTTATTCTGCTGTTATTAACTGTTGCACTCATAAAATCTTATGAAAAAAATTATAGTTAGAATTTGGTACAGATCAAACACTTTCATGTGGTTAGCCTGGAGACCTTGTACTGTGTTTTGGCCAAACATATGGACTCACATCAGTGATGGCCTTCTTGGCCTTCTCTTCTGCGTTTCTGGCTTCCTGGATGATGTCGTCCACCTCTCCTTGCACCTGCACCAGGTCAGCCTCCAGCTTCTTCTTAGTGTTCAGAAGGTTGGTGTTCTGGAGGAGGAAATATAGATCAATCAATGACTGGCTGAAACGCCTTATCTCAAGACAATATACTAGTGACACCATGGAAACTATGGAAATCAATCTCTTCAATGCTAAGATTGTTAAAAGAAAAAATATTAAAAAAGGGGCTTTTAATCAAGTATTTAGGTAATTCATTTCCTTTAATGTACTTTATCAAGTATGCTATAGTATCTGAAATGGCATGGATGTACAGCGCATACGGAAAGTATTCAGACACCTTGATGTTTTCCACATTTTGTTACATTACAGCCATATTCTAACCCCCCCCCCCCAATCTACACACAATTCTCCATAATGACAAAGTAAAAACTGTTGTTTAGATTTTTTTGCTAATTTATAATTTAAAAAAAACTGAAATATCACATTTACATAAGTATTCAGACCCTTTACTAAGTACTTTGTTGAAGCACCTTTGGCAGCGATTACAGTCTCGAGTCTTCTTGGGTATAACGCTACAAGCTTGGCACACCTGTATTTGGGGAGTTTCTCCACTCAAGTACATTCAAGGACTTGTCCTGAAGCCACTCCTGCATTGTCTTGGCTGTGTGCTCAGGGTTGTTGTCCTGTTAGAAGGTGAACCTTCGACCCAATCTGAGGTCCTGAGCGCTCTGGAGTAGATTTTTATCAAGGATCTCTCTGTACTTTGCTCCGTACATCTTTCCCTCGATTCTGACTAGTCTCCCAGTCCCTGCCGCTGAAAAACATCCCTGCAGCCACCACCATTCACCGTAGGGAGGTTGCCAGGTTTCCTCCAGACGTGATGCTTGGCATCCAGGCCAAAGAGTTCAATCTTGGTTTAATCAGACCAGATAGACCATGAGAAACAAGATTGAGAGTCTTTAGGTGCCTTTTGGCAAACTCCAAGTGGGCTGTCATGTGCCTTTCACTGAGGATAGGCTTCCGTCTGGCAACTCCACCATGAAGGCCTGATTGGTGGAGTGCTGCAGAGATGGCTGTCTTTCTGGAATGTTCTCCCATCTCCACAGAGGAACTTTGGAGCTCTGTCAGTGACAATCAGGTTCTTGGTCACTCCCTGACCTAGGCCCTTCTCCCTCGATTGCTCAGTTTGGCTGAGTGGCCAGCTCTAGGAAGAGTCTTGGTGGTTTCAAACTTCTTCCATTTAAGAATGATGAAGGCCACTGTATTCTTGGGGGTCTTCAATGCTGCAAAAATGTTTTGGTACCCTTCCCTAGATCTGTGCCTCGACACAATCCTGTTTCGGAGCTCTACAGACAATTCCTTTGACCTCATGGCTTGTTTTTTTTCTGACATGCACTGTCAACTGTGGGACCTTATATAGACAGGTGTGTGCCTTTTCAAATCATGCCCAATCAATTGAATTTACCACAAGTGGACTCCATTCAAGTCGGTAAAACATCAAGGATGATCAATGGAAACAGGATGTACCTGAGCTCAATTTCGAGTCTCATAGCAAAGGTTCTGAAAACGTATGTAAATAAGGTATTTATGTTTTTCTATTTTTTATACATTCCTAAAAACCTGTAGAGACAACTGTTTAATTTGGTTCCATTAAGTGGAAGTTCTCTTTGTCTCCCCAAGTGCAGATATACTCCCTGAAAAATCTTTAGATTTATGAAATCACTGTCTAGTCCCTTTTTACCTTATCCCCAAATAATGTAGTTACATACACTGGATAGGTGCTGTGAAATGTATTGTTTTACAGGGTCAGCCATAGTAGTACGGCTTTCTAGGCATATTCCTCATATCATCTCACACTGCCAATGAGTGACCAGACCCGTACCTGAGAGTGGAGCAGTCCCACACGCTCACTGGCGTCCACCAGCTCTTGCTCAGCAACTTTGCGGCCTCTCTCAGTCTGCTCCAGAGCAGCCCTCAGCTCCTCAATCTCTGCCATCATCAGACAGTTCCTACGTTCCACCATGGCGGCCTGCTCCTTCATGTCTTCTGACTCACGGACAGCATCATCAAGGAGCAATTGGGCATCCTGGAATTCAAAACGACAGAGTATTAGGACGTGTGAATGTTGTCTTTATGAAAAATGTGACTGCTTTTCTACTTTATTACATTGCTTGATTAATCTTTGACCCTTAACAAATCAGTCACAAGTTTTGACATTCTTTACCTTAAGTTGTCCCTGGACATTTCTCAGCTGTTTCGTGGCCTCAATGGCCTGTCTATTAGCGTGGCTCAGCTGCATCTCCATCTCATTCAGGTCTCCATCCATCTTCTTCTTGACCCTCAGGGCGTCGCTCCTGCTGCGGACCTCAGAGTCCAGTGTGTTCTGCATGGATTCTATAATCCGCTGGCTGTTCTTTTTGATCTGCTCCATCTCCTCGTCCTTCTCTGCCAGCTTCCTGTCCACCTCACCCTTGATCTGGTTCAGCTCCAGCTGCACACGCAGAATCTTGGATTCCTCGTGCTCCAGTGTTCCCTGGACAAATAAAAGTGATTTGTCACAGAATGCTTGACATCGGAGGTTATCCCAGCAATTAAAACATTAGACTTGGAGACAGCTAAAAGTAACAATTGTCTCTTACTTTTGTATTTATAAGACCTAAAGCAGTTGCATAAATCAAAAAGTGCCCACTCTTCACAATGTGCATAAAGATGGCAGAACACAGATATGACATCATTGTTCTAACACTACAATCCTAGTTTTTAAAACTATGGCGCACAACATAAAACACAATCTACTTAAAAAAAAATATATAATATATATATATATATATATATATATAAATGCTGATGTCTGGGAGCTAGAATCAGGATCATGTATACTGTGCTGATGTTTCAAGTTTTAAAGTCACATGCACAAGTACAGTAAAATGCCTTTCTTGCAAACTCAAAACCCAACAATGCAATAATGAATAACAATGTATTACTAGAAAAAAACACATGAGAAATAAGAATAGGAAATATGAATACACAATAAAAGTAAGTAAAGAGACTATATACAAGAAATATAAAAAACTTAAAAATTCAATACCATATTTACATGTGCAGGGATACTGGGGTGATGGGGGTAGATATGTATAGGGGTCAGGTGACTAGGCAACAGGATATAAGATAAACAGAGTAGCAGCAGCTTGTATGCTCCCGAGTGGCGCAGCGGTCTAAGGCACTGCATCTCAGTGCTTGAGGCCTCACTACAGACACCCTGGTTTGAATCCAGGCTGTATCCCAACCGGACGTGATTGGTAGTCCCATAGGGCGGCGCACAACTGGCCCAGTGTCGTCCGGGTTTGGCCGGTGTAGGCCGTCATTGTAAATAAGAATGTGTTCTTAACTGACTTGCCTAGTTAAATAAAGGTTAAATAAAAAATATATAATAAAGTATGTGAGTGGGTGTGTAGAGTCAGTATAAATGTATGTGCATATTATGTGTGAGTGAGCAGATGATGGAGTGAGTATGTGTGAGTGAGCAGATGATGGAGTGAGTATGTGTGAGAGTGGGTAGGGTCCTGTGAGTGTGCAAAGATTGAAATAAAAGGTCAATAAAGATAAATGGTAAACTCAGATAGTCCGTGTGGCTATTTATCAGTCGTAGTGCTTGGGGATAGAAGCTGTTCAAGAGCCTGTTGGTGTCAGACTTGATGCACCGGTAATGCAGATACAAAAAATGAGTGACGGAGGGTAATTTGTGGTAACTACATGGAGACCGCCATCTTTATGCACGTCCGCTATTCCGAGGAGCGCACCACCTAGTGAAGAACTGGAAGCTATATTACTACAAAAAGTACCAATACAGGAGTACTGAACAGCACTGTAGCTCTCATTCTGTTTAATTATTCAACTACATAATGATGTATCATATCTACTCACTTCAGCCTCCTCCAGAGCGGTCTGGATCTCAGAATTCTCCATCTCCACAGTCTTCTTGGACTTTTCCAGCTCATGGATGCTCTTGCTTGTCTCTCCGATCTGTTCAGTCAGGTCGGAGATCTCTTCTGCACAAACACAGAGAAATGGTTTAGAACAGGGAGATTTGTGAATGTTGCTCAATATCATACAGCTTTGCATAAAAGCCTTTTGCTACCAAAGATGTTTCAAAAGAACACAGCTATAACTGATAACAATAAAAAAGTGATTGTAAACTGTACACTCCAAGTGGGCCAAATAATCTACTCCTGTTGTTTACTCACGTTGGAGGTTTTTGTTCTCTCTCTTCAGAGTCTCCAGCTGATCCAGAGCCTCCTCATATGAGTTCTTCATCTTGAAGAGCTCTGTGCTCATAGAACGAGCCTCCTTCTGAGCTCCTTCCAGTTCAGCCTGGCCCACCTCATACTTCTGCTTCCACTCAGCCAGAACCTATTGGATTTTATGGGATTTAACAGTTTATTCTTGATGCAGCTTTACCTTCTAATCAGAAATAAGCCATGATACATTATGATCACTGGAGACACATCAATCAATCAAATGTATTTATAAAGCCCTCCTTACATCAGCTGATATCTCAAAGTGCTGTACAGAAACCCAGCCTAAAACCCCAAACAGCAAGCAATGCAGGTGTAGAAGCACGGTGGCTAGGAAAAACTCCCTAGAAAGGCCAGAATCTAGGAAGACACCTAGAGAGGAACCAGGCTATGAGGGGTGGCCAGTCCTCTTCTGGCTGTGCCGAGTGGAGATTATAACAGAACATGGCCAAGATGTTCATAGATGACCAGCAGGATCATACTGATAATGCCTATCAGATTTGTTGTTGTTGTTGTGTTGCTATTTATTTTTCTAGTCCATTTAATAGCACATTTCAAAAGTCAGTATAGTGTGTGAAGTGTTCTTTTTCACCTTGTCAAAGTTCCTCTGCTTCTTATCAAGGTTGCCAGCCATAGTGTTGGCCCTCTCTACATCAATCATGATGTCCTCCACCTCTCCCAGCAGCCTTTGCTTGGTCTTCTCCAGCGAAGCACACTTTGAGTTGGTTGCCTCAATCATTTCCTCAGCGTCCTGCAGACGCTGCGCCAGCTTCTTCCTGTTAGACAGGAAAGAGTTCATATTTGAATGCTTCCACAGGTATTCAGACAAACGTATCATATAAACATGATGCCTCATAACTAAGTGAAATTAGGAAGGTGTGAAGATGCGCACATTTAGGATCATAGTTATAATAAGAGGTTTTTTTTCAAGTGTAACTGCTTACTTGGCCTCCTCAAGCTCCTCTGTGCGCTGGATGGCATCCGTCTCATACTTGGTCCTCCACTGAGCCACCTCGCTGTTGGCCTTAGACATGCAGCGTTGCAGTTCTGCCTTGGCCTCTTGCTCCAACTCAAACTGCTCCCTTAGAAGGTCACAGTCATGGCGGGCAGACTGGACACCATGGGCCAGGGAATTCTTAGCCTGAGTGAAAGATAGCAAAACAGGTTACAGTAATACATTGCTGAGGATGGTTTAGTTGTTATAAACATGACAAGAGGCATTTGACTCTATGCTCTGTGCTTGGTAGAGCATTTTGACTCCCTTACTTTGACCTCCTCCTCAATCTGCCTCTTTAGCTCCTCCACCTGCTGTGTGAAGGCCTGCTTGCCTCTGGTCAGCTGAAACACCAAAGCTCCCTTCTCTTCCAGCTGGCGGCCAAACTCACCTGTAAGGGATGAGAATACACATTGTAAATTCTTCTGTTCTTAAAAATACTGTAGCCTTGTACAATAGCCCCTAACACATGTTGTTGGGTACTGATTTAGATTATGTATGGAAAATGTGTTGGTCATTGTTGTGGGTACCGTTCTCAGTCAGGAGTCTGGCCCTATGTCCACTGATGTCGTTGATCTGGCGAAGGTTCTCATCGTTCCCAGTCTTGAGCTCACTCAGCTGATCCTCAATAGTACGGCACATCTTCTCCAGATTGCCCTGTTAGTGAAATATAGATATGTCATTTTTATTTTACATTCTTATGGTGTACAGCTTGTATACATTTGTCTTGCAGTAGGGTTTTGTAGATAGTAATTTGGGAGCGATGCTACTCCAGCCCTGCACTTTCGCGGTCATTGCACTACCCTATATGCCTATAGGATTAACCCACTAAGTTGAAGCTGTGGTGCGCTTACAAATGTGTCCAACTTTAGAGCTGGATGCAGTTCTGCTGTCTGGCAGCATTCCATTCATCCATTCATGTTGAGTATTTGGGGTTTGATTCAAATACCCACCTTAGTCTTGGTGACAGCCTCCATGTTGCTGGAGAGGTCATCAATCTCCATCTTGTACTCGCTCTTCTCCTTCTCCAGTTTCTGCTTGACACGCTGCAGGTTGTCAATCTGCTCTCCGAGCTCCGCCACACTGTCAGCCTGCTTCTTCCTCAGGACTGCGGCTGTGGCCTCGTGCTGCAGGGTCGACTCCTCGAGGTCGCGTCTCAGTTTCTGGAACTCAGCCTCACGCTTCTTGTTCATCTCGATCTGAGCAGCAATGGCTCCTCCAGCTTCCTCCAGCCTATCACTGATCTCCTCAAGTTCCCTGGAGAGATCGGCCCTCTGCTTCTCAACCTTTGCCCTGGCAGAATGCTCAGCCTCAATATCCTCCTCCATCTCCTCAATACGAGCCTAAAACAAGGGAGGGGGTTTAGGATGGGGAAATTTAAACTGACCTTGCAAAAAAAATATAGGCTGGATAGTTGTGTATTTATACTATGTTTTATTGTTGTTTTATTACAACAACAGAAAGTTGCTAAATACATAAGACTGACATCTAGTATATGTAGTCTCTAGAACATGTAGTATTTTGAAAATCTAGTATCTAGAACATCTAGTAATATATGGAATACTATACTGAAGCCGGGGTTAGATACTCTACTGTACCTGGAGTTCCTTGATATTCTTCTGCAGCTGACCACCCAGAGACTGCTCATCCTCAATCATGCTGAGGAGCTGGCTGGTCTCAAAGTCCTTCCTATGGTAAGATAAATGCATCACTACTCAGCAGTCATTTTTTCATTTAAAAGAGTATTTCCTAACTACAGAAAAAAAAGTAATATACTTTTTGATCTTTTCTTCAGACTGCTGCTTGTCATTCTCCAGGTCCATTATGGATTCCTGGGCTAGTTTCAGGTCTCCCTCCAGCTTTCTCTTGGCTCTCTCAAAGTCCATACGGAGCCTCTTTTCTTGCTCCAGAGAAGCCTCAAGCTACATGTTAAGATACTTGTGTCAGTTAATTTTAAACAATCAATGATTATGCCATGGCCTAGCTAAATGTATAATCTAACAATATATAAATCCATGACTCGATAAAGTGTGACTCCACTCACGTCATCAACTTGCTGTTCCAGCTTGGCCTTGGCCTTGGTCAGAGTGTTGACTTTGTCCTCCTCTGCCTGCAGGTCGTCCAGTGTCTGCTGGTGGGCCTCTTGGAGGGCTTTCTTCTCCTTGGTCAGCTTGGCAACGCTCTCATCTTGAGAGGCCATCTCCTCAGTCAGATTTTTGACCTGAACACAGCCACAACAACATTTGTATGTAAGTTGTGTGGTTAGTTTCAATAATTGTTTAGCTTTGGTTTGATTCTACTATCGTTCAGCTATGTCAACATTTTAGACCTTGTTTTCAGTGGCGTGTTTCTCCTTCTCCACTTTGGCCAGGGTGAGCTCCAGGTCATCAATGTCCTTCTTCAACTCCGAACACTCATCCTCCAGCTTCCTCTTCTTGGAGGTCAGCTCAGCATTCATCTCCTCCTCATCCTCCAGCCTTTCGGTCGTCTCTTTGAGTTTGGCCTCCAGCTGGATCTTGCTCTTGATCAGCCCCTCGCACCTCTCCTCAGCATCAGTCAGATTCTCTGATTCCTGGTTTCACAATGATAGAAAAATAGGCGGACATTAATTAAATCAGTGCACACCTCCTGTCCATCGTCTTCAATAAAATATGGGCAATCAAGCCAGGCACTTGACAGATGCTCACAGATGCAACTTGGAGCGTCAGGTCATTCCTCTCCTGCAGAACGGTCACCATCTTCTCCTCAAGCTCTGTCTTGCGGGCCTCAGCCTTGGTCAGGGCGATTTTGCACTTCTCAATGTCCTCCTTCATGTTGGCTAGCTCCTTCTCAGTCTCAGCACTCTTCAGCAGTGGCTTGATCTTGTAATACACCTTCATCCATGGCCAGTGTTTAACATTCATGAATGAGCGAATGTTGTATTTGATGGTGAAGACAGCCTCTCTGAACAACAGGAAACAGGGATCTTGGTGAGTGTTATGGCTAAATAATAATAATATGTTATTTACAGGACAACGTTCCAGCTCCTCAGAGAAAATAAAGTGAAATTCAATTAATGAATCAAAATAAGTATAGGATTTGTAAATTTAAGGTGAATATAACAATTTGATCCCTGGAATCGTTGGAGATGAAATGGAAACCACTGCAACCCTGTTAGATGAATTTGGATGAGCCTTTATCTTGAGATATCTTCTATCCCTCACCTCCGCTCCATCATCTTCACAAACTCCTTCCTCATGACGAACCCACGACACAGAGACTGTATCATGCAGACCAGAGAGGCCAGTCTCTCGTCTCGCATCTCCTCCAGGACACCCAGCAGACCAGCTTTGAAGAACACCTGAGCGCATGTAACAGGAAGGTAAATGCCCGAGACACCGGTAAGAACTAAGAACACCTGAGAATAGGTCAACATTATCAATGGATGTCATCAAAAGTCAGAAAGCTGGGTTGAATTTAAATGAGGGATCAACACGGCAAGATGTATTGTAAAAAGGCGTTGAGTGGTTAGCATTTACATTGTTGTTTTACTTATGTTTTGTGTTTGCTTTCCTGAGTGTATTTGAACCCTGACCTTGGTGTGTCCAAACTTGTACTGCTCGTGTGCCACATTGATTGACCCAAGCAGATTCTCAGAAGCCTTCTTGTTGTCCATAAATGTTCCTTCTGGGATAACACTGGGATTCAGTACTTTGTACCTGGATTAGGAGAGACTGGCAACTGTCAGTTTTTAAGTTGTGGGCAAACAAAGCTTATTCTGTTGCTGTGTCACAGTTCTACCACTGTTTATGAAATCAGCTGAACATTCTAGCCATTCTTCTTTTATGAACTCTAGCATAGGCCAATTGATGCCAAACATTGTTTTGGTCTGTATTTATTAAATCTCAGAATGTAATATTTTAAGATTTCAGAATGTAATCTTTTAAGATCTCAGAATGAAAGTGTTTCTGAGTTTCTTATTATTTTGTCAAATTCAGTTATATTCTAAAGTTAACATGGAGCCATGTTAGATAGATGACATTTCTAAAGGGTACCTCTGCTTGAAGTCACCATAGGGGATTCTACTGGGGAACCCCTTTCTACAGATCCTGATACCCTCCAGTACACCGTTACACCTTAGCTGGTGGATAACCAGGAAGTTCTCCATCAGACCTGAAAAACACAAAATATTGTTAAAGCTAAGAAACACTGAAACATTGTAAGGGCTACAATTACATTGTGGTGATGTAAGTGCCATTATTTCTGGGTAAATATATGGGAATAACTTATAATCAGCTATCTTGTACCACATGTAAGTACAGGTAGTTACTTAGTACTTATTTTGTTTTAAGCTACTGAATCTCACTAGCTGCTAAACCATTGGGTTACAATTTTGTATTTCACTCGATATTTCTTGTACCTGGAGTCTTTGACTCATTGGGGATCAAACAGCGCACAAAGTGAGGGTGAGTGCTCCTCAAGTTGGTCATCAGCTTGCCCAAGTTCTCCTGCAGGGCGGGGACACATCAAACAGCCGTCTCAGAAATCATTCATACAAATTAACTTATCTGGTCAATAAGGTGCGTTAAAAATGTTGACCAGATAAGTTAACCAGATAACTTTGAATACAAGTTTGAAAAGCTCACCCTGAACTGGGAAGACACTGTCTGCATGGAGCCTCCCTTTTTCTTGCCTCCCTTCTTGGATGCCCTGTCTGTAAAAATAGTTCAAATCATTAGTGATTTGGTGAACACCATATTTTATTTTGGAGATAATCTATTTGCAACTGCTACCAAATAGTTTGTGTAATGTAATGTTGATATCGGGAATATTGGCAAAAACTATTATTTAACCATGTTAAATGACCTTCAGCTGGAGAATCAACGTAGATAAGAAGCAGCAGTTTGACTGAAGACTTCTGGTAGAGCTGCACCACTGAGTCGTTCAGGGGGTCTTTATTCTTGTCCAGCCAGCCACAGATGTTGTAGTCCACAATACCAGCGTAGTGCACCAGGGAGAAGTGGGCCTCGGCCTTTCCCTTGGCAGGCTTGGGCTTCTGGAAAGTGTTTTTCTTGCCCATATGCTGGTCATACAGCTTGTTCTTGAAGGAAGTGTCTGAAGCCTTGGGGAACATGCACTCCTCTTCAAGGATGGAGAAGATGCCCATTGGCTGATGAAAAATGTAACAGCAGGATTAATAGTAGCCATCTTGTATCAAAGGGATAATAATTCACTCTCAACTCCAACATCCGTCCCTGTCAACTCTGTTGTAGGCCATTCTACAGTACATTATTTTTTAAGTAGAATTCTCAGTCTGCGTACCTTCTCAATAAGCTCAATGCAGGCAGCCAAGTCCATGCCGAAATCAATGAACTCCCAGATGATTCCCTCCTTCTTGTACTCCTCTTGCTCCAGGACAAACATGTGATGGTTGAAGAACTGTTGCAGTTTCTCATTGGTGAAGTTGATACACAGCTGCTCCATGGTGTTGAACTGTTAGTGAAGTTGAAAGAAGATTAGTTCAATCCCCTTCTGTCATAAGACCTTAAAGCCATAAACTGTTTATTCTGTAATAATCACATACATTTACATTTTACATTTAAGTCATTTAGCAGACGCTCTTATCCAGAGCGACTTACAAATTGGAAAGTTCATACATATTCATCCTGGTCCCCCCGTGGGAATTGAACCCTGGTCCCCCCGTGGGAATTGAACCCACAACCCTGGCGTTGCAAGCGCCATGCTCTACCAACTGAGCCACACGGGACCACACATACTTACGTCAAAGATCTCAAACCCAGCAATGTCGAGCACACCGATGTAGAAGTTCCTTTGTTGCTTGGTGTCCAACATCTGGTTGATACGGATGACCATCCACAAGAACATCCGCTCATAGATGGACTTGGCCAGAGCCGAGACTGAGTTATACACCTGTGCAAAAACAGGTGAGACATTGATCATGTCTTGCTGGTATAGAGCTTGATTTAAAAAAAATCTAACATAAAATGAATCGTGGTGTTGTAGCAATTATGTAATCTTGGATGTAAAGACCTCACCTGAGGCACAGTCTGTCCCTTGGTCACAAACTCATTGCCAACCTTCACTCTGGGGTAGCACAGAAGTTTCAGCATGTCAGCTGAGTTCAGACCCAAGAGGTAACCGATTTTATCAGCTACTGTAGAGAGAAAGAGCATCAGACTCATATACAGGGACAAATGTAGTGTTACTCTGACAGAGAAACCAGTTTCATTCTGTCTATTCCGGTGTTTGGAGAAAGGACTCACCTTCTGTGCCGTCTGGCTCGGCCTGCTCCTCACGCTGCTTCTGCTTGAAACGTAAGTTGCCGTGGTGCATGACAGCGCCGGTGAGCTTGTAGATGCCCATCTTCTCCTCATTGGTGAAGCCCAGGATGTCAATGGCAGCCTGAGTGACAGGAATTTCATAGTTAAACTTAGTGTATGCACATACAGGAGATATCACAAGTGCAGGGAGTTTCAAACTGAACAAAACTGTCATGGGGCTGCACTGCTTGGAGTTAAGTTACAACATATAATTGTGCATTTTTTTCAGTGGAGATAGAGGTTATTCATTCTTGTATATAGTTTGAGAGACTCACATCTGTGGCATCCAGCTCCTCTTTGTCATCGATAGAGGCCACTTTGATCTGCCCCTGGCTGATCATGGGGAAGTCATAGGGGTTGGTGGTGATGAGCGTCATTTCTGTGGGGACGGAGAACCGGACACAGTTAGTTCAACCAGATGGAATTTACTTTCCCCTCCCTTTTCCTCTCTTGCATGAGGTGAAGATTAAGGTTAGAAAGTGCGGACATAAAGGACGTACTATATCTGCATTGGGAGCCAAATGCAACTCAAAATACAAATGTAATGCAGTGAAAAATAGAGCGGTCAAATGAAACCGTATGGATTTGATCATTTCCCCTCCCTATTCCTCCTAGGAGTCTATACCACAGGAATACGAAGCTGACTTTATGACACAGACACATTCAACTACAGGAAGAACCTTTATTGGTTTGCGCGACTCCAACTCACTGAGGCTGGAAATGTCATCTTTCACAATACCATTTAACTTGTCATCAAATGAGGGCAACATTTGAGTGGTGAATTGTCACTTTGTCTTGGATCGTTTGATTGATTTTACCCCATAATTTCCACTGGAGTGCAGTAGTTCTCCATGCAGTAGTTCTCCATGCAAGTAGCCTAGTGGTTAATTCGCTGGTACGAATCCCCGAGCCAGCAAGGTGGATAAATCTGCCGTTCTGTCCTTGAGAAAAGCAGTTAACCCCAACAACAACTGCTCCCCGGGCGCTGATGACGTGGATGTCGATTAAGGCATCCCCCCACACACCTCTCTGATTCAGAGAGGTTGGGTTAAATTCGGAAGACACATTTCTGTTGAATGCATTCAGTTTTGCAACTGACTAGGTTGTATTACCCTTTCCCTGTTTATGGAACTCTCTCAATTAGAAATATTACAATAGTCATGAGTAATACAACCCTGAACTTTAGAACTCACTGTAGAACTTAAACATTGATATGAGACCACTGATATGTTGATTCAGGTGCAATTTCCCTGTCAACTAAATGACAAAAATAGTCAAACAGCTTTCTACTTTGTCGTACCAATCAGCTCAGGCTTGTGGTTGGTCATCATCTGGTAGAATATGTGGTAGCTTCTCTCATCGGGCAGCTGGAAGGTCACTCTGGACTTCTCCAGCAGGTCTGAAAGAGAACAGGTGATAAAGTTCAGTGCTTGGTCTCCTTAAAACATAATCTCTGTGAATTTAGAACATTGTGCATTCATGACAAACAATCCAACAAACAATCCACCCAACTTACAGGTCTCAATGTCAGCACTAGACAGTTTGCCATTACTGTGGAAGTGAATCCTGATGAATTTACCCTAAAGTAGAGCATGGGGGTTAGAAATGAGGGAACGAGTCAACAAAAGGAAACTGCCATGGTGTCCATCTCAGTACTCTGAAAATCGTGCTTTCCTTTATTTCTAAACCGTCATTTAACACTGACATTTGGAAATACTGAATAGGTCTCAATCGTACAGCCTTTCATTGTCATGTCATTCTAGATCAATAAGGAATATTTAAGTATGGCAAGTGTGTCCCCCATACTTACAAAACGAGAAGAGTTGTCGTTCCGAACTGTCTTGGCATTACCGTAAGCCTCCAGCAGAGGGTTGGCAGCAATAATCTGATCTTCAAGAGACCCCTGAGGGAGACGAACACAAGTTGGTCAGAAACAGCATGACATACAGTACTATAGAACACCCTTCTTCAACAGTGGTGGAACTGTCTTAAAATAAGCAGTTATATATATGGCTGGCCTACAGATGTAGGGTCTTAATTTGAGCCAGTTTGACACCGCAGCAAAATGCTGCAACAACAGGAAATGTGAATTATTATGTGGATTATACACTGAACAAAAATATAAATGCAACATGTAAAGTGTTAGTCCCATGTTTCATGAACTGAAGTAAAAAAGCCCAGAAATGTTCCGTATACACAAAAAACATATTCCTCTCAAATGCTGTTTACATCCCTGTTAGTTTTTCTCCTTTGCAAAGATAATCCATCCACCTGACAGGTTTGGCAAATCAAGAAGATAATTAAACAGCATGATCATTACACAAGCGCACCTTGTGCTGGGGACAATAAAAGGCCACTCTAAAATGTGCAGTCTTGTCACACAACACAATGCTACAGGTGTCTCATGTTTAAATAGAATATAATTTTATAGATGGAAATTTGAATGCACAGAGATTCCGTGACAAGATCCTGAGGCCCATTGTCATGCCATGTTTGGGATGCTCTGGATCGACATATGCGACAGCTTGTTCCAGTTCACACCAATATCCAGCAACTTCGCACAACCATTGAAGAGTGGGACAACATTCCACAGGCCACAATAAACAGCCTGATCAGCTCTATGCAAATGAGATGTGTTGCACTGCATAAGGTGAATGGTGGTCACACCAGATACTGACTGGTTTTCTGATGCATGCCCTTACTTTTTTTTTAAAGGTAGAGGATCTGTAACCAACAGATGCATATCTGTATTCCCAGTAATGTGAAATAGATTAGAGACTAATGAATTTATTTCAATTGACTGATTTCCTTATATGAAATGTAACTCAGTAAAATCTTTGAAATTGTTTCATATTGCATTTATATATTTTTTCAGTATAATTAATGGACATTTTTGTAGGGGTTGATATATTTTTCTTAAGGCGAAATCAAGTCTGAAATGTCAAAGTGGAAACTTCAAAAGGCTTTTAAAACCTAAAACACACTACAAGTTTTAAATTTCCTGCATTGCATTGAAAGTTGTCCTGCAACAGGGTCATCAAATGAAGATCCTACACCTGTACCTGCATTTTGCCGGGTTCTGCCGCCCTCTTCCTTTCTCCTCCAGACACAGCAATGGTGGCAAAGTATTGGATGACACGCTTGGTGTTGACAGTCTTTCCTGCACCAGATTCTCCGCTGGTTTATATGACAGAGAATAAGAGGTTCATGTTTCAGTGTCAGACATTCAAAACATAATCACTAAAAAGTACACTTTGAGTTGTTTACTCATTTACTATAGTTCATGTATATGCTTAATAATTGTTATGATATCCAACTAACTATAATGTTAGATGTTAGTTGAGAACTTACGTAATCAGGATAGACTGGTTCTCCCTATCTGCAGGCAAAAAAAACAACAAAGAATATAAACAGTTTTGATACATTATGGCATTTGACAATTATCTTAAAGTAGTGGATAGTGTTTCACACGCTTTTCACTAGATGTAAATAAAAAAAATATTATTGCATTGATGTTTCCAGCTAGTCCCTTGGCTGCCCATATCTGCTTGTGTGAGCTTCTATCTATTTATCCATCAATCTATCCGTTCATCCACATGTATAAGATCATACCCGTCAACATGAACTGATAGGCCCTGTCAGAGACAGAGAAGATATGGGGTGGAGCCTCCATGCGCTTCTTTCCTCTGTAAGCGTTAACAACCTCTTCGTTGTACACAGGGAGCCACTTGTAGGGATTCACCGTGGCACAGAACAGCCCGGAGTAGGTCTGGATGAAGGGAAGGAAGTTAGGGGATTAGCAAAATCAGCTTTTCTGTTAAACTGTATAGAGCTTCTATGGAACACTTACAAGTGTTTCTTGTATTCAGTTACATTATTTTTGCAAAGGTGTTTTTAATTTACAAACAGCATGTGCATTTTGGAGTTTTGGCATTTTAGATTTCCCTTATATGGTGGTGTCCTATGTTCACTTATGAGTGTGTATATATACCTATATACAGTCATGTATATGTAGAATAGGTTCCTTACGTAGATCATCCATGCTGCATAACGCTCTTTGAGGTTATACAGGACAGTGGCTTCATTGAGGTAGGTCATCATGGCCATGTCCTCAATCATGTCAAACTTTGGAGGGTTCATTTCGAAGACATCAGCTTCTTTGAAGTGATTAGTCTGAAAATTAGTCGGTAATCTACATTACACTTGGATCAATTGGAAGAACTGTTACTGAATCTGTGTCGACATTGCTTTGATTTAGTAATCATCAAGTCAGTCATACATTTTACTGTACAGATGTAGGATCTTAATTTGAGCCAGTTTACTACAGCAGTAAAATAATCCTGCAGCAACAGGAAATGTTAATTATTATGTGTGAAATTACAAAATTCAGAAGCCTTTTTAAACCTCAAATACACTACAAGTTTTAAGTTCTCCTGCAACATCTGAAGTAAATTTTCTTTTAAATATAATTGTGAATAAACAAACTTCAACTTGAAACTGACTTCTGTCCTATGTTGTAGGCTTACCTCCCCAGTGTCAAGGACTTTCACTTGGACCTTTCCCCCTTCTCTGCCAACAATGGTACCCTTGAGGTACAGCTCCTTAACATCGGTCACATAGCAGGCATTCTTTGCATCGAAGGGCTTGCTTTGGGCCTCAATCCTCTCCTTCTCAGGCTTACGGAGGTATACACCGGCTTTGCCATAAGAGGCCATCTCTGCGTCGGTACTCATGGTGGCAACTCACTGAGAAACACAAACAAAGCAAACAAATGATTGAGTTTATTTTGAATAAACAGTTTTTTTTAAATTAACTGTAATTTATTCAGGATAGCCCAATTGAGACCAAGGTCTCATTCCCAATGTTGCCCTGAGTACAAACATTTTCTCACAACAGGAAGAACAATTTACATTACAATTAACATAATAAGAATGAATATAACCACAAGGCACAACCTCAACACCACAATTACAACAAATAAATACTACAATCAATTGAAACAACTGCAATCCTCAATGAATTCATTCAACAACACAGTCCTAAACTGCCGTGGCGGCACCAGGGAATTTGTGTTTTTATATTATTCCAACAATGGGGTGCAATAAAAGGATAAGAGGATTTACCTAAATTGGTCGAGACCAGACAGACCTCAAGAGTTAACCAATCCTGTGAGCGGGTTTGGTAGCTCATTCTTTTATACATTAGCAACAAAGTTAGGTAAGTAGTAAGCTTGTGTAGCTAATAAAACAGTGTCTCTCATAGAATACTCTCCAATAGAAAAAAATGTGAGTGAAAAACTCTAACAATGTCTCACCTTGTCTTCCTATCCCAGATTAAATTGTGTGTTAGAGGGTTCTTTAAGACATTGAGGTGTCATGATTAAACACACATTACCGGTACTTAGTCTCATCCCACTTGAAGAGTTGCTAAAAAAGTTGAATGGCATCCCAGATTAATCCACTTAAAAACCCATTCCATGCACAAAACACATTTCATACCCTGTCACAACAGACAAATGGCATTTAGAACAGATTGCAACTTTACAATTCAACTACATTATCAGGTGCCGAGACATTAGAATAAACAGAGTAAAAGGAGTTAGTCTTACCACAGAGGTAGAAGCTGTCTGTCATTGATGCTGCTCTGAGGCTCTATTTATCTGGTTGAGAGTTTCAAGTGCTAACCAAGCAGAAGTTAATTATGGCTCCCCTAATCAAGGATGTGGATTGGAGGAGAGAATTAGGGGCTGACTCCTATTGCCACTATGTATTTCTGTGATATTTGTCTTTGAATTGGATTTTGCTAACTTCATATAAAGGTAATGTGTTATAATAAGGTATATTTTTAAATCATTGCTAATAGTTGTTTGTCATTTACAAATCATTATCCATACATTTGTAGATGTTACTGTAGTAAGCTAATTACTACCAAACACAACCACAAACAGACAAATATAAGAATGAGTTAAATATATGTATATTTGTTTATCTATCAACATTACGCAAAAAGCCTTACTAACAACTGTTTGCTGTCATTGAGTAAGAAGGTAATCATCCTTGCAGTAAGGATTATTGAAATTATATTGGGGTAGAACATTTTTGTGATCATAACTGCCATCATGAGTTTATTGCCTCTCAGCATTTTATAATGACAAGATTTACATCATTCGTGTCCCTGCAGTGAAAGTCTAACTTGGGATTTGCAACTCATAACACAGGGACCTGGGAGAGGCCCGAGCATGTTCCTGACAACATATCCGAGTGGCAAGTTTATTGCAGTACTGATTTCAGTATAGTGAAGGTTGGGATGACTAATATGGACAATTTACTGTGCTTCCCAGCACCGGATCTCTGTGTTACATAGTAGATCATGGAGCTTCAATAGTGTGTAGTCTACAGAAGACCGGTGTCGGATGTTCACTTTAAAGGGGCAATCTGCAGTTCAAACAATAACAAAGTGGACACCAGTAAACTGCTGAAGTAGGGGCCTGGAGAAATGCAACACTTTTTTATATGTTGTCTTAACCAACAAATTCATAGACAGAGCTATGGATGCAAGGACTGACGATCTATTATATTAAAATGATAGTTTTAACCATGTATTGAGGCTATACAGTGTTTGTTTGCAATTGCATTGTTTACAAACAAAGCCATAAAACAAGCTTATATTTTGGGTTCTGATGGGGTTAAACAGTTGAACTAAGCTCATGAGGCATTTATACAGTATGTTCTTCCAGAATCAATGGCTATATATTATGAACTTAAATGTCCAACTAATAAAATATACCCCTTTAGGTTTAGAAGAATATACAGTTTAAGTAGGAAGTTTACATACACCTTAGCCAAATACGTTTGAACTAAGTTTTTCACAATTTCTGACATTTAATCCTAGTAAAAATTCCCTGTCTTAGGTCAGTTAGGATCACCACTTTATTTTAAGAATGTGAAATGTCAGAATAATAGTAGAGAGAATTATTTATTTCAGCTTCTATTTCTTTCATCACATTCCCAGTGGGTCAGAAGTTTACATACACTCAATTACTATTTGGTAGCATTGCCTTTAAATTGTTTAACTTGGGTCAAACGTTTCGGGTAGCCTTCCACAAGCTTCCCACAATAAGTTGGGTGAAATTTGGCTCATTCGTCCTGACAGAGCTGGTGTAACTGAGTCAGGGATGTAGGCCTCCTTGCTTGCACACGCTTTTTCAGTTCTGGCCACAAATTTTCTATGGGATTGAGGTCAGGGCTTTGTGATGGCCACTCCAATACCTTGACCTTGTTGTCCTTAAGCCATTTCGCCACAACTTTGGAAGTATGCTTGGGGTCATTGTCCATTTGGAAGACCCATTTGTGACCAAGCTTTAACTTCCTGACTGATGTCTTGAGATGTTGCTTCAATATATCCACATAATTTTCTTCCCTCATGATGCCATCTATTTTGTGAAGTGCACCAGTCCCTCCTGCAGCAAAGCACCCCCACAACATGATGCTGCCACCCCCGTGTTTCACGGTTGGGATAGTGTTCTCTGTCTTGCAAGCCTCCCCCTTTTTCCTCCAAACATAACAATGGTCATTATGGCCAAACAGTTCTATTTTTGTTTCATCAGACCAGAGGACATTTCTCCAAAAAGTACGATCTTTGTCCCCATGTGCAGTTGGAAACCGTTGTCTGGACTTTTTATGTTGGGTTTGGAGCAGTGGCTTCTTCCTTGCTGAGCGGCCTTTCAGGTTAGGTCGATAACGGACTCATTTTACTGTGGATATAGATACTTTGTACCTGTTTCCTCCAGCATCTTCACAAGGTCCTTTGCTGTTGTTCTGGGATTGATTTGCACTTTTCGCACCAAAGTACATTCATCTCTAGGAGACAGAACGCATCTCCTTCCTGAGCTGTATGACGGCTGCGTGGTCCCATGGTGTTTATACTTGCGTACTATTGTTTGTACAGATGAATGTGGTACTTTCAGGCGTTTGGAAATTGCTCCCAAGGATGAACCAGACTTGTGGAGGTCTACAATTTGTTTTCTGAGGTCTTGGCTGATTTCTTTTGATTTTCCCATGATGTCAAGCAAAGAGGCACTGAGTTTGAAGGTAGGCCATGAAATACATCCACAGGTACACCTCCAATTGACTCAAATTATGTCAATAGCCTATCAGAAGCTTCTAAAGCCATGACATCATTTTCTGGAATTTTCCAAGCTGTTTAATGGCACAGTCAACTTAGTGTATGTAAACTTCTGACCCAATGGAATTGTGATACAGTGAATTATAAGTGAAATAATCTGTCTGTAAACAATTGTTAGAAAAATGACTTGTGTCATGCACAAAGTATATGTCCTAACCGACTTGCCAAAACTATAGTTTGTTAACAAGAAATTTGTGGAGTGGTTGAAAAATTTGTTTTAATGACTCCAACCTAAGTGTATGTAAACTTCTGACTTCAACAGTAACTTACTTGTACCTTCATGTACTTAATGTACCACTCTCTTACCTTATCATAATTGCCATGTTTTTGTTGTCATAGGTCACTTTAGACAACAATTATGTATATTTTAAAATCATCTTTTAAAACGTAATCTTTCCTTTCTAATTCATTAGGCAGTACAGATCTACAGTATCATTGATTGAAAAAGCTATTTGCATGTGAAAATAACCTGGGATGCATTTGTTTCCACGTCATTTCAACCCAAAGAATGCTACTGTTTGTGATGACATTGAATCAATGTGGAAAACTGATTGGATTTTTTAAAGTAATTAACGTAAGTGAATGTAGTCTTTTTTACAACCAACTTTTAACCTAAATCCAATGACATGGAGTAATGTTTTGTTGAATTCACGTTAGTTGACAGCTCATCCAAATTTTTATCAAAACTAGACGTTGAACTGACGTTTGTGCCCAGTGAGATGCTAGTTGACGAAGTACAAGATGTAAACAATAACAACATAATTTACAAGCCCAACAGCATCTTCCTTAATGGTCATGGAAGTACTGGGTGTCAGAAATACATACAGCATCACAGCACAATCTGGAGACTGGGTATTACTTTAGAACCCACCCTAATAGAGAATATTGAATGTGATCAGCTGCCATTTGAGCTGTATGCTAGAGGATACGGCCTTATATAGACACAGGTTACAACAGGTTAACAGGTTTGAAGTTGTTTGAGTAGCAGCTGCCCGGGTAACGGAGGTCACAGAGGAGATTCCTCCAGTTCAGCCCTGAAAGGAAGTGAATGCAAGTGACAGCACAGGAGTCCAAAATACATTGAGAAACACAAAGGAGTCCAAAAGTATTTCTGAATGTGTGTTATGTAGATTATTTGATAGCAGTCCATTTATTTGAGGAAAGATGGTCCTGTCTGTCCACGAATGAGTTAAAAATAAGACTAAGAATAATAGACCTAACTGATTGGATTTATATAGTGCTTTTCCAGAGCTCAAGGATCTTTACATAGTAAAACGTGAGGTAGTCTCCTTAGTTTGGCAGCTGTTGTAGTAATAGTCTTGAACACTGGGCAGCAGCTGTTTCCTCTGTGGGACACTGAATTCAACGGCTTTCACACCACGGCTGTTTAGTCCTGCAATCCACCCCACAAACAGGACTATATCTTGAGGGAATATGGCAATGGACATTAGACAGCCATAAAAGTAAACATAATATTTAATAATGTCGTAAGAAATTTGATTGTGAAATTAAAGTGATCCTTCTTTGTTGTTTCCAAACAAGATGTGGCAGCATTAGCTTACTTTGGCCTGGTTTTTCTGTAACATGGCTGTCTCTTAGCTACATTGTATAGCAATTGTAATATCACAGACAGAGTAGAGGGTGCCATAAACAGCCACTTGAGCTCCCCATGACCCCAGGCAATCCACGCAAAAGCCATCTTAGTCCGGCTCTCTGGGGCCCATAAAAAGTGACCATCACCTGTCTCACATCAGTATGTAGTGAATTTAAAACCAGACACATTCTGGCCATCACCTCCCACTCTGGGATTAAGGCGGGGATAAGGAGGCCAACGGATGCAGAGATGCAACCTCAAGTCAAAACCTGCAGTGGAGACAGCCTATAGTATAAACACATTTAAAAATAACCCCACATCTCACTCCAATACCATCTGGTCAAACAAACCACGCCAAATATAACCCAGTGATGCTAATCTGAAATATATTGGCAATAAAGTTAAAATAGCAGTGGCCTGTGAGGTCCAGCAGTTGGTGCCGCTGCTGACCCATGTATACCAGGGGGGTCGATGTGGGTTTGAATCCGACCCACTGCCCTTGTGACTTGCATTCCTGTCTTTTCTCCACTGTCCTATCTGTTAAATAAAATGACAATTTCCACTCATTAAAAAAAGGAATAGTACAAGCCAAGTGGTTAACTTTGTGGATAACATTCCATCTAATTGAGCAGTTCTCAATCAATCTTCTTTTAGATTCTTTAACAATCTTTTCATTCTTCAAATGTTTATGATACACACTGGTGGCTGAATATAAAACTATGAAACAGTACATTTAAAAAATACATTTAAATAACATTAACAGTACGGGACCAATGTGTCTGCTTAATTAGTCTTCTCATCCCATGTCATTACTTCTGGCTTTAGGATCAGTTTAGAGAGTGTAATATAATGCTTGTTAGGAAGTCACAATGATTTCACATTAGTTTGGACCACAAACTCCCCCACAGTCAATCCCTTCCCTTCCTGCTTCCTCTGGCAAAAAAAAGGATGTGCGGCCAATGTGTGCGTCCTACGTAATCAACTGTGTGACTGTGTCGTCGTCTGTGTCATTGGTGCGTTCAAGACAACTGGGAACTCAGAAATATACGAGGTCAAATCAGGACGTTAGTGATCTTCAGGTCGGGAATTCGGGGCTCTAGCAAGAGGCCCGAGTTGGAATTCCAAGTTGGATGACTTTTCAAAACGATTTTTCACAGAGTTCCCAGCAGTCTTGAACGCACTGAAGTCGGAGATTTCCGAGTTCCAAGTTGTTTTGAATGCGGCATATTTCATCGACTGACAGATTGCTATAACATATGATGTTGTTAGTTGATAGGTAAAGTACCTATCCAGGCGTTGTAAGATCTGGCAAGGTCTAAGCAGTGGAACACAACCCTTGATTTGATTAATCAGATGAGGTAGTTCAGGGCGACAACAAAATTGTGACTAACCTCTACCTGTAGCCCCTTGATCACGCATCTGACAGGGCTAAATAGATGGAAGCAGTAAGTTGGAAACACTACCTCCAACATAACAATGTAAGTGAGTGTGTGTATCAATAGTGCTGGTTTCACGTGCTTGTCGGAATTGGGCAACTGGGAATTCGTAAATCCGACATGATTGTGTTCATGCGCTATTAAAATCGGAACAATTCTTCAACCAATAGCCTAAGACTTTAGCTAGATAAATGTTTTACTAATAAAGTTAACTAGCTTGCGTAACATTGACAATGGTCATACTAGCTAAATTATACATATTGTCAGGTTTGTAATTGTCAAAAACGGATTTGCTGTCATCTTTTGGTTGAAAATGTAAAAGATCAGTGGTGGAACTTCGCAACTCGACAACTTGGCTAAGTTGATTTTCCTCACTTCCCCACTTGTAATTCTCACTAAGAGGGTCATTCAAGTGAAATTTCCCACTGGGAACTCATTCCGATAGCATGTACACTCGGCATAGGTCTGGGCTCCTTCAGCCAGGTAATGTGCTTTCCCAGTCACCCACTACCAAAGGTGACTGACTGCTTTGCCCTAAGTAAACAAATCAAAATAGGTGCGCTCACTTTAATTAAGGAACGTTGCGATTTCACCGGTCGTCACTAGCTCCCACAACCATAAACCCCGCCTATTCCTACAATTTCCATCTTAAAATGTGAACCATAACGACACTACAAACATGATGCCTAACCGTAACTTCAAATTAAGACCAAAAATCATATTTTATTTCAATAAATTTTTACGATAGCCAATGTTGACTTTGTGGCTATGGTAACCGATTGCACCGGTGTGATAGATCCAAAATGGACGCCGGAGTAAAAACTGCACTGAGCTTTAAAAACTTCAGGACTAACAAAAGGGCAAAGAGGATGCAATCAAGAGTAGACACCGCTTCTTCGTTATAACCAGAAGAATCGTAAAACGGTTGGAAGGCTAAATGATGAATCTTCCGGTAATGACACAGAAAATTGATTGTTGACTGTAAATATAGACACATTGCATTGGCTATCCGGCTAGTATTAACTAAGCTAATGTAACCTGTCTGCCCTCCGCTTTATGATATTCACGGATGATGATGCACGATAGTGATGACTTGATAACAGTGATGTGTGTTTCAGGTCATGTCAGCAGGTAGCTGACAAAATGTTTAGCTAGCTCGCTAACATTAGCTAGTGCATTTATAGCTAATGGACTAGTTAACTAACGTTATCGAACTAGCCAGCTAACATTACCTGGCTATCTAGTTAACAACTGGAATATGAATTGCTAGCTAATTGAGCAAATGATAGCCATACCACCTCTAGTTATAACCTAGGTTCTGTTTCAAACACTTAAAAGACACACCCTCAAATTAAGTGGACACTTCTGATGACGTCTGACGAGTATACACTTGCAAGGCGAGGAAGGAAGGATTTTTAAATGGGCCACACTTGGCCGGAAACTCGTCACTCGTTCATCCCGCGATGGTTGTGTTTTCAGCCACCCGTAGCTTGTGGGTGTTTTTATAAGCGCTACAGTCAATTATGAGTGTATGTCTACTTATTTTAAATATATAATTATTAATATACGCCTACTGTATGATAGCTAGCAAATTAATTACTGTCTAGCTGGAACATATTTCTACAATTTCCAAAAGATAACCAAACAAAAACATTTACCTTTTACGTAGTAGAAAAATGTCTAACTTATTTGCATTTGTTTTTACTTACACTTGTATGCTGACTTCTCCATTGATGTTGTTTTTAAGTTTTCGTGGACTTTTCTTAGCGGATGTACAATCGTAGCGAATTGAATTATGGGGAGTTTCAGGCCCCGGAGTGAACACTCGCGAAGCCAACTGGAGTGCTGAGGGGCTTACATTGCAAACTTCCCTTGCTTAGCTAATCATTTGCACCACCCTTCAAGATGGCGAAGGCGATTCCCCCAAGGGCATAAGTGGACGAGGGTGTGTCTTTTGGATTGTAGCCCTAGTATTACTATTTACCCAGTGTCATGATTAGGAAATCTTGGTCACCATGGATACTAGCAGCATAATTAGATGGCTAATAGTAAGCTAGCTAGCTGATCGTTAGTCATGATATAGCCCAAAGACCAGCAGATGGCGATATTGAGTCGTTTCATCATACGTCCAAACACATTAGCTGTGTTCGACCGCACTAACCATACTATTTGTGATGTAAATTGAGTATGTAGTATACTTATTGGTCATAGTATGGATAGTTAGTATGCCAAAAGTTCACGGATGTTGTACTACATTCTACAAAATACGAAGAATTCACTCAGAGGACACTTTCTGTACTTTTAAGGCCCATAACGCAATTCTTCAGAAAATGGGCGTGGCTTCACACCGTTTTCAGATTTGAGGAATATGGTGGAAAATATACAGTCCGACAAGAGCAGATACAAATTCATTGCTTTAACTAATTTTGACAAATGTTAAGAAAATGTTGAGCAATGTAATAAAGTAATGACTTTTCAAATAAGTTACACTACACGTTTTGTTGGCTCCGCTATCCTTACGAACCGCATATCATTACAGCAGTAGGTACTACCGGTATGTTAGCTAGCTACCTCGTTAGTTGGCTACTAATATATTAAACCAGTGTATTAACTATATGCTAACTAACTGCCAAACGTTTATTGACTTGATTATTCACGTCATCCTTAACTAAGTGGTATGGTTGTTGTATGTTCTCAATGGACATAAATTCACTCTGGCTATCTACTCCGATTTCAGAGCACTCTCGTCTGAGTGTGCCAGAGCGCAGAATAACGGATGAATTTACAAACGCTCAACACCCATTTAATATGGCCGGTGTCAGTAAACGTCTGCAGCACAGTTAGTCACCAACGCTGTGGATAACATGAAAACAGCCTAACCAGCTCTGCTATGGCGAGTAAAATGGTCAGAGTGAGGTGTTCTCTCATTTGTGTCTGGAAGTAGCTTGCCAGTTAGCTTGTGTGCTTGACTGCCTTGTGATGGTCAGAACGCTCGGATCAACCCTACTCCTCCGCCAGTGTGCGCTGTGAACGCTCCGAGAAGGGAAACGCTCAGAATTTACGAATGGACAATATGACAACGCTCTGAATTTAAGCTATGCTAACAAGCTAGCAAGTGGTTGCATAGCAAGATAATCAACTTCCGGTAGACAGGCGTAGTAGTATGCTAGTAGTATCGCTAGTATGCTCAACTGAAAGGATACCGTTCATTTACGGTATACTAAAATGAACTAATAGTTTGTATGGGTATTCAAACACAGCTATTGTCTTCAGCTGGCAATACACTTGTATCCCCCATGAACCGGTTCGTACCTAAAACATTCTCCATTCAGGCTACAAATGTGACAATTTCCTCCTTACTGTGGCAAGAAAAAGTATGTAACATTTGATCTTCATCTAGGTCACAACAATAGACAAACACTGAACGTTTGACATCCCTAGTAGTATTCATAGTAGTACAACATATGTACACAATATGCAGTGGTGGGAAAAGTACCCAATTGTCATACTTGGGTAAAAGTAAAGATACATAATAGAAAATGACTCAAATGAAAGTCACCCAGTAGAATACTATACTGAACAAAAATATAAATGCATCATCTAAAGTGTTGATCCCATGTTTCAGGAACTGAAATAAAAGATCCCAGAAATTTTCCATACGCACAAAAAGCTTATTTCTCTAAAATGTTGTGCACAAATTTGTTTGTGTCCCTTTTAGTGGGCATTTCTCCTTTGCCAAGATAATCCATCCACCTGACAGGTGTGGCATATCAAGAAGCTAACTAAACAGCATGGTCATTACACAGGAGCACCTTGTGCTGGGGACAATAGACCACTCTAAAATGTGCAGTTTTGTGAAACAACACAATGCCACAGATGTCTCATGTTTTGAGTGGGGTTTATGGTATGGGCAGGCATAAGCGTGCAATTGGCATGTTGACTGCAAGAATGTCCGCCAGAGCTGTTGCCAGAGAATGTTATGTTTATTTCTCTACCATAAGCCCTCGTTTTAGAGACATGGTATGTCCAACCGGTACATCCAACCGGCATCACAAGCGCAGACCACGTGTAACCATACCAGCCCAGGACCTCCACATCCAGCTTCTTTAACTGCAGGATCGTCTGAGACCAGCCATCCGGACAGCTGATGAAACTGATGCATATTTTTGTCTGTAATAAAGACCTTTTGTGTGGAAATACTCATTCTGGTTGGCTGGGCTGACTCTCCAGTGGGTGGGCCTATGGCCTCCCAGGCCCACACATGGCTGCATCCCTGCCCAGTCATGTGAAATCCATAGATTAGGGCCAAATGTATTTATTTAAATTGACTGATTTCCTTTTATGAGCTCTAAAATCATTGAAATTGTTGTATGTTGCATTTATATTTGTTCAGTATATTTGAGTGAGTCTAAAAGTATCTGCTTTTAAATATCAAAAGTAATAGTAAATGCTCAAATATACTTAAGTATCAAAATTATAAATATAAAAATAATAAATCATTTCGAATTATTCATATTAAGCAAACCAGAAAGCACGATTGTCTTGTTCTTTTTGGTATTTGGTATTTTATTATGATCCCCATTAGCTGTTGCAAAAGCAGTAGCTACTCTTTCTGGGGTCCACACAAAACATGAAACATGACATAGTACAGAACATTAATAGAACATAAATGTTATTTGAATTTACAGATAACCATGGGCACACTCCAACACTCAGACATCATTTACAAACAAAGCATTTGTGTTTAGTGAGTCCTCCAGATCAGAGGCAGTAGATGACCAGGGATGTTCTCTTGATAAGTGCGCGAATTGGACCATTTTCCTGTCCTGCTAAGCATTTGAAAATAATATATTTTCTTTTGGAATGTAGTGGACTAAAGGTTGCCAAAAATGTAAAAAATACAGAAACCACCAAAAAACTCCTTCAAATTATGTATAAATATAAAGTGGATAGTGTCCTGGTCACGTAGTTGAATAAATGGCGTATAATTCATAATTGGTGTCTTTGTTGCTATGATTTCAACATTTGTATACATCTGCAATGACTAGCTGGCTGTTTTCTCACATTAAGGGTTGCCCTAGTCACATATCCACACCAAATAGTTGGTGCAATACACATAAAGCATTGTAAAATTCCTTTATGTGTCCTTAAACTGATGAGGTTGCTGTAAACTTGTGGCAGACTTGTTTATTGTGACACCCTATGGGGCTATTCTTTCCCTTGGTATCTTCCCTAATAGTAGATCTTGAATTAGATTTCTCCATAAACATGGAGAGCAGGGGTCAGAGTCTGAAGTACACAATAACACATAGCTGGAGAACATTGAGATGCTAACTGTTTGGTCAACAATTTATATGTTATTAATTCATCAACCTGTCTGGGGAGTGGAAACTGTGGAGGAAGGCTTCGGTTTATACCTAAGCTATACCTAACTAATTACAACATTTTTACACTGACTTGGAAACTGAAATGTTGATTGAAATGGATTCGTCCAGTCCACATAAGACCAATAGATAACAATACTTTATTTTGTTCTACTTTCAGGAGGTGAAGTAGTGAGTGGAGCCTCTCTCCCGCCAACAGCCTAGCATGGACAACTTCTTCAAGGCTGCTGTATGTGACCTGGACAAGCTTCTGGATGACTTTGAGCTCAATACAGGTTAGACGTGGTTACTATGAAAACCCCCATTGATAGCATGTATTTATTTGTATTTTCTGTATGTGGGTTGGGAGGGTGTGGTGTTAAAGCTGCAATATGTAACTTTTTGGACGACCTGACCAACGTTACTTAGAAATGTGAGTTATAGATATGTCATTCACATTGAAAGCAAGTCTAAGAAGCGGTAGATCTGTTCTATGTGCGCTATTTCTATGCTTCCCGTTCTAAAGTTTTGTTTTTGCGTCTTTTACTTTGGGTTTTGTACACCAGCTTCAAACAGCTGAAAATACAATATTTCTGGGTATTGAAAATATATTTCACAGCGGTTTAGATGGTACAATGATTCTCTACGCTAAACATGGCTTGTTTTGTCACATGAACTGAAATAAGGCGAACTATTAGAATTTTAACAACCAGGAAATGGTGGAGCGAATTCTGCATATTGCACCTTTAACTGAAAAATGAATATTGTTTTTAAACTAGTTGATACTTGTGCATGTGGTGCACATTGTACTTTGTAGTTGCTAACTTTAAACGTGTTGCTCACATATTCTGCTGAGATATTAACAACAGAATTGTTTAACGGATAATTCTCTCTTTCCCTCCCGACCAGATGAGCACAACTACAGATCAGTCTCTTTGTCACCTCCCGCGTATCCCGGCCACTCTCTGGGACCCCAGGGTTTCCTTCCGGAAACCTCCACAGTTCCAGTTCCACACTCTCTCTTTGACCTAAACTCCCTGCACTATGGCACTGCCCCCAGCTGCCCCGACTGTCCCAGCCCCAGTCCTGGGGATTGCGAGGCCAAGGGACGGCCTCTCACGGGGGTTGACCTGCTCTCCTCTGTGGACGGCCGGGGGGCTGCTAAGAGCTGTGCGCCACCCTTCCCCAAGCGGGCCCTGAAGCCTGTGTGTGACCTGGTCAGTGACACAGGCTCAGCTCACCTCCTCCTCCGGGTCAACAGCCACGACGCCTTCACTGAGCTGGATGTGGTGGAGAGACGGCTGGAGGAGCTTCTGGTGGACTTCACCAGCCCCGTGGTGGCGCTGCCTGAGGACTCCTCAGCAGGTCTGGTTCCCGGCCGTGGGAGGACTGAGGGGAGGGAGGGTCTTGCCGGGGGAGGGGAGGGGCTGCTGGGGCTGGACTCTGGTGGTTACTCTGCCTCTCTCAGTCTGCTGGATGTGATTCTCCCTGCTGCTGTGCAGAGGGCCCCCTCACTGAGGAACTCTGAGTCTGGAGAGACAGAGGAAGAGAGAGACAGAGAGGGAGAGGCGACAGAGGTGGCCTTCGTCAACCAACACCTGAAAATCACACCAGCCCACCAGGACCAGGCTAGTGTCCCACCTGTTGCCATAGACACCAAGAAAGAGGACACTCCCACGTGTGATATCGACACAGAGGCCAGGGAGGAGGGTGAGGGGTCTTTGGAGCCCTCTGAGCTGACTGAAGCAGAAAGCTCTGGGAGCTGCACTGGACAGGAACATAACCCTGAGGAAGTCAGTGGTGGTGTGGCCGAGAGCCCATCAGCAGAGACAGATCTTTCGCTGTCCTGCCTGCCCATAGGCGTGTCCATGTGTGGGGCCCTGGTGGCCTCCAAGAACCCTGAGGAAGCCATGGGAGGGGGGGAAGGGGAGGTTGGCCTAACTGAGACCTTAGAGGCAGAGTCCCTGTCTGCTTTTGAAGTCCAGGAGGAAGTTACTCTCCCAGAGAACCCTGAGACTGTGGGGGACTGTACCAACCCTGATGCTGCCCCTGACAACAAACCTGTCCAGTCACCTAACACACAGAGCCCAGAGACAACCACCATGCCTTTCCTCCTGGCAGTCTCGGCTCCCGCCGTCTCCCAGCGGCCACTGGAGGTCAGCTTCTCCCTAGTGGAAAAGCAGCCAGTCCCAGGGGCTCCACAGCGCCCAGCCTCCCCTCCCTCAGAGCCCAGCCCCAACCCAATGGACCCACCTGCGTTTGGGTTTGAGTACCTGCCGGAGAGCGACCAGGCCAGGCTGCTGGTGACAGATGAGGAGCTGGACGCCTTCCTCCGGGGGGAGACCCAGGGCCAGGAGGACCACGGGGTCCCTGACTGCGGGAGGCCCAAGGAGAACCTCCAGGATGAGGGCTTCTCCGAGCTCAACGGGAATCTGGAGGAGCGGCTTGTGGAGGAGGAGCTGCGGAGCTGCAGCCGGAGCCTAGGGGAGGGGCTGGAGAGGCTGGCCTCCCGGGAGAGTGACAGGACCTTGTCTGCAGAGGGGAACGTAGGTCGAGCTCTCTCCGCTCCCTCCCAGGACCCCCCCAGCCCCAGCCACAAAGACGCCAGCCCCTGTAGTCCCAGTAACCTCGCACCACCCTACTACGGAGGGGCCCGACCCAAACAGCTGCACTGTCAAGCACCCAGAGCACCTCCAGCAGCGGGGGAGGACCAAGGGCCCAGTAGCCCCACAGACCGCACTGACACTGGGGAAGAGGTGGACCAGAGCCCCTCTCCTCCCAGCCCCAACCCTGCTGAGGACCCCTCTAACCAAGGTGTACCCTGTCCAGGTTACTCCCCACCTGAGCGCTATGTGAGCAGTGTGGGGTACGACGAACTGTCGGAGCCCCCACCCTACCCTGGCGAGCCTGCTGGAGAGGGGAGCGGGTCCTCAGAGGGGAGGGAGGTGGAGGATGAAGATGGGCTGGGGTGCAAGCAGCCCCCCTGGGTGCCGGATTCAGAGGCACCCAACTGTATGAACTGCTGGCAGAAGTTCACCTTCACCAGGAGGAGGCACCACTGCCGGGCCTGTGGGAAGGTACGTACCTAAATCTGGCCATGAAGGGACTTTCCTTACCTTCATTTCTAGGGTCATCTTTTGCACTGTTGTTGATAACATATTTGGTGTTTTGAAGATATTCATTTTATTGACATTAGGTGTTAGTAGCTAAATATACTTTTACATAGTAACACATAATAAAGAGCTCTAACATACACTGAACTAAAATATAAATGCAACATGCAGTTCCACACTCTCTCCTTGACCTAAACTCCCTGTACTATGACACTGCCCCCAGCTTCCCGACTGCCCCAGCCCCAGTCCTGGTCCCATGTTTCTTGAGATTAAATAAAAGATCCCAGAAATGTTTTATACACACAAAAAGCTTGGTGCACAAATTTGTTTGCATTTCTCCTTTGCAAGATAATCCATCCACCTGACAGGCATGGCATATCAAGAAGCTGATTAAACATGATCATTACACAGGTGCACCTTGTGCTGGGGACAATGAAAGTCCACTCTAAAATGTGCAGTTTTGTCAAACAACACATTGCCACAGTTGTCTCAAGGTTTGAGTGGGGGTTATGGCATGGGCGGGCATAAGCTATGGACAACGAACACAATTGCATTTTATCAATGGCAATTTGAATGCACATAGATACCGTGACAAGTGCCTGAGGCCCATTGTCGTGCCATTCATCTGCCGCCATCACCTCAAATTTCAGCATGATAATGCAAAGCCCCATGTCGGAAGGATCTGTACACAATTACTGGGAGCTGAAAATGTCCCTGTTCTTCCATGGCCTGCATAGTCACCAGACATGTCACCCATTGAGCATGTTTGGCATGCTCTGGATCGACGTGTACAACAGTGTGTTCCAGTTCCCGCCAATATCCAGCAACTTCGCACAGCCATTGAAGAGGAGTGGGACAACGCATTTCCACTGCTCTGGAGTCCAATGGTGGTGAGCTTTACACCACTCCAGCCGACGCTTGCCATTGCGCATAGTCATCTTTGGCTTGTGTCCGGCTGCTTGGCCATTGAAACCCAATTCATGAAGCTCCCAACGAACAGTTCTTGTGCTGATGTTGCTTCCAGAGGCAGTTGGAACTCGGTAGTGAGTGTTGCAACCGAGGACAGACAATTTTACGAGCTTCAGCACTCGGCGGTCCCGTTCTATGAGCTTGTGTGGCCGATCCACAACAACCAGGATCGTGGTGTTACCCTGTGAAGGAGGAAGATCCGTGAGGAAATCCACCGATAGGTGCGACCACGGCCGTTGTGGAACGGGTAAGGGCTGTAACTTCCCTCTGGGCAGGTGCCTAGGGGCCTTGCACTGGGCGCACACCGAGCAGGAGGAAACATAAACCCTCACGTCCTTGGCCAAGGTGGACCACCAGTACTTCCCAGTAAGAAAACGCACCGTCCGACCGATGCCATTATGACCAGAGGAGGGTGACGTGTGGGCCCAATAGATCAAATGGTCGCGGACAGCAGACGGAACGTACAGACGCCCAGCTGGACACTGGGGAGGAGTGGGCTCTGTACGTAACGCCCGCTCAATGTCCGCGTCCAGCTCCCACACCACCGGTGCCACCAGGCAAGAGGCCGGAAGTATGGGAGTGTGATCCATGGACCGCTCCTCTGTGTCATACATCCGGGACAGTGCATCTGCCTCAGCGTTCTGGGAACCTGGTCTGTTAGACAGGGTGAAAACAAAACGGGTAAAGAACATGGCCCACCTTGCCTGGCGAGGGTTCAGTCTCCTCGCCGCCCGGATGTACTCCAGATTGCGGTGGTGAGTCCAGATGAGCAAAGGGTGTTTAGCCTCCTCAAGCCAATGTCTCCACACCTTCAGAGCCTTGACAACAGCCAACAGCTCCCGGTCCCCCACATCCTAGTTCCGCTCCGCCGGGCTGAGCCTTCGAAATGAAAGCACAGGGGCGGAACTTTGGTGGCGTACCCGAGCGCTGAGAGAGCACGGCTCCTATCCCAGCCTTGGACGCGTCCACCTCCACTATGAACGCCAAAGAGGGATCTGGATGAGCCAGCACGGGAGCCGAGGTAAACAGAGCCTTCAGGTGACCAAAAGCTCTGTCCGCCTCAGCCGACCACTGCAGTCGCACCGGTCCCCCCTTCAGCAGTGAGGTAATGGGAACCGCTACCTGACCAAACCCTAGAAACCGCTGAACTTCCTTTACCATGATGGGAGTCGGCCAATTACGCACGGCTGAAATGCCTTGAAGTGGAAATGCGGTACCCTAGGAAGGAGAAAGAACAGACTGTTGGAAGAACAGACATTTCTCATCCTTGACGTACAGGTCATGCTCCAACAGTCAACCAAGCACCCTGCGCTCCAGGGACACATGCTCGGCGTGTGTAGCGGAGTATATCAGAATGTCGTCGATATACACCACCACACCCTGCCAATACAGGTCTCGGAAAATCTTGTCTACAAATGCCTGGAAGACTGACGGAGAATTCATCAACCCGTACGGCATGACGAGGTACTCATAGTGCCCTGAGGTTGTACTAAATGCCGTCTTCCACTCGTCCTCCTCCTGGATATGCACCAGGTTGTAAGCGCTCCTGAGATCCAATTTTGTGAAGTAGCGCATTGACTCTATCGCACTGGCTATGAGAGGCAGCGGTTAGCTGTACCTCACAGTGATTTGGTTGATACCTCGATAGTCAATGCACAGGCGCAGACCTCCCTCCTTCTTCTTCACAAAAACTTGAGGAGGCAGGTGAAGTGGAGGGCCGAATGTACCCCTGCCCCAGGGATTCGGAGACATATGTTTCCATAGCCGCCGTCTCCTCCTGTGACAGAGGATACACGTAACTCCTGGGAAGTGCTGCGTCTACCAGGAGATTTATCGCACAATCCCCCCGTCGATGTGGTGGTAATTGAGTCGCCTTCTTCTTACAGAAGGCGAGAGCCAAATCGGCATATGGTGGAGACCTGGTCTGGACTTTCCACCGTAGTAGCACCGACGGAAACCCCTAAACACCTCCCGAGCACTTTCGTGACCACCCTTTGAGAGCCCTCGGTTGCCACGAAATAGTGGTGTCATGACAGGCCAACCAGGGTATGCCCAGCACCACGGGAAACACAGGAGAATCAATAAGGAAAAAACGAATTCTCTCCTTGTGACCCTCCTGCGTAACCATGCCCAGTGGAGCGGTGGCCTCCCTAATTAGCCCTGACCCTAATGGTCGACTATCTAGGGCGTGCACAGGGAAGGGCATATCCACAGGAATTATGGGGATCCCTAAACTATGGGCAAATGCTCTGTCAATCAAATTCCCAGCTGCGCCTGAATCTACGAGCGCATTATTCTGGGAATGCGGGGAAAACTTAGGAAAATGTATAAATAAAATCATGTGAGCAACAGGGAGCTCTGAGTGAGCCTGGTGCCGACTCACCTGGGGTGACACGAGTGCTCTGCCTGCTGTCTCGACTTCCAGAGGAACCTCCCCAGCACCGACCAGCAGTGTGCCCTCTGCAGCCACAGATGGTACAGGGAACGGCCCCTCGCCCTAAGCGCAGCACCTCCCAGCTCCATGGGCGTCGGAGCGGTGGTGCTGGGGGATGGTACTGACAGGCCCCGATCCAGACGTCCGCGGGTAGCCAGCAGGTTATCCAGCCGGATGGACAGGTCCACCAGCTGGTCAAACGTCAGAGTGGTATCCCTGCAGGCCAACTCCCCGACGGACATCCTCGCGCAGACTGCACCGGTAGTGATCGATCAGGGCCCTGTCGTTCCATCCCGCGCTTGTGGCCAGGGTCCGGAAGTCCAATGCGAACTCCTGTGCGCTCCTCGTCCCCTGCCTCAAGTGGAACAGACGTTCACCCGCCGCTCTACCCTCAGGGTGGTCGAAAACGGGTGGTTGAGAACTGTCCGAAAGCGACGGGTGAACTCTGCGTAATGGTCCAACACCGCTTCTCCTTCCCCCCATACGGCGTTGGCCCACTCCAGGGCTTTCCCTGAGAGACAGGAGACGAGGGCGGACACGCTCTCACGTCCCGAAGGAGCCGGGTGGACGGTCGCCAGGTAGAGTTCCAGCTGGAGTAGGAATCCCTAGCATCCGGCAGCTGTCCCATCATACTCCGGGTGAAGGAGGGGTGAACGGTGGTGGCTGTTATAGTGGTGCCTGGGAGGCGCTGGCAGAACTACTCTTCTCTCCCATTGGTCCATCGTCTGCAGCACGTGATCCATGGCGGTGCCGAGATGTTGCAACATGGTCGCATGCTGCTGGACGCGCTCCAAGACCGCCAAAGGGGTGTTGTCTGCTCCTGCTGACTCCATTTAGAGGTGCGTATTTCTGTAATGGCCTGGGTGTAGCTGGTGCAGAGGAGTCAGGCGCAGGACAGCAGAGATGAGTAATAAAAGTAACTTTACTCAAAATTACCAAATACATGTAGAAATACCAAGCCCACACAAAAGGACCAAAATACATAAAAGAAACACGCACAAAAACCATGGGGAAAACAGAGGATTAAATATTGAACATGTAATTGGGGAATTGAAACCAGGTGCGTAAAACAAAGACAAAACAAATGGAAAATGAAAAGTGGATCGGCGATGGCTAGAAGGCCGGTGACGTCGACCGCCGAACGCCGCCCGAACAAGGAGAGGGACTGACTTCGGGAGAAGTCGTGACAAAACCAACAGTCTTAGGTTGCTATTATGAAAATAAAATTCAACAATGTAAGTAATGTTTTCATTTCGACTTTTGCTTTCGAAAGCAGCTCAAACATAGAACATGTATGAATGAACTATAGCCATTGAATTCTACCATGCTGATATACCGTACTTTATAGGGAAATAATGCACGCTCTAGAATGCTCTTCAAGCCAATCAGATATAAGTATTCAACAATGCCATGATACTGTATAAAGAGGACTAGTCTAATGTAATTTACAACCTCCTTCTCTTCTTAATTGCTGCACAATCAATTATATAAATTATTCCTTAATTTACTGCTTTTCTTTATGCTAGGGCAAGACATGGGTCACACACTTAACATTGCATGAATAACTTCATGTAGATTGCGTGTACGTATAGTGGTGTGTTGCAGTAGTGTTTGTCTCCTGCCTGATGGTTGTCCTACCACCCGTGACGCAGGTGTACTGTGCCATCTGCTGCAACAGGAGATGCAAGCTCAAGTACCTGGACAAGGAGGCCCGGGTGTGTGTCGTCTGCTTCGAGACCATACACAGAAGTAAGACCCAAGGTTTGAGTGTGTTTTCGTCTAGAAGATCATACATATGTTTAAGAATGTATGTGTTGTCTGATATTATACACTGAGGTGTGTGTGTGTGTGCGCACATTCATTTTCTTCCAAGATACTAATCACACACCACCATCCGATGTGTGCACCTCAGGTGACTGCTCTGAATGACTCTGTATTGTCAGGCTCCTTTTCTCAGAATAACATGAACAAAGACTCTGATGTCTGAAGAACACAGTCTTCACAGCCTGGTGTCTGTTGCTGTAGTGTAGTTAATAGGCCTCAGCTCTGCTCAGCCTTGGGCGCTTAAGGGAGCTCTGTTGTCAGTGAATGATGCAGGGAAAGGAACCCAGTTGTTGTTGACTCTGAACTGCTAGCCCTATAAGGTGACTTTCATTCATCTTTAAACTGTTTCAACTTGGAGTTGTCATTAACAGACCATGTCTGGAGTTGTCATTAACAGACCATGTCTGGAGTTGTCATTAACAGACCATGTCTGGAGTTGTCATTAACAGACCATGTCTGGAGTTGTCATTAACAGACATGGTCTGTTACATGCTGACCACACCGCTCGCGTCACATGCGTGAGAGTTACAAAAATATATTTAAACATACATGTTATTCAATTATTGCACCCACACTGCTCGCGCGCGCCAACGAGAGTCTGCCTTGCCAAGCACTAAAATAGAAGTCCGTTCTATTTGTGATGCTGAACTCGGTGCAGGTCCTGCCTCTCCCATCTCCTCATTGGTTATACCCACGTGGGTGATTGAAAGATGAACTGAGTTTGGTCGGTCATCGTGGTAACTACGAAAGTTAAATGCCAATCGTCATATAAAGTCCAAAGATGAAAAAGCCTGGAAGGAGGAGAGATGACTAGAAACGATTCGGTTAACCGTTTTATGTGTGAATAAATTGTTGGCGTAGAGGACCTTGTGCATTTCAGGTAAAATAACAACTCTACGTTTATATCCCAGGACAAATTAGCTAGCAACTGCAAGCTAGCTAGCTAAATTGCCATAAATGTTTAATGCTTTCGACCTGTACCTGACCTGGCCAGGGATCTTCAGTGAAGTTACATGTGCATTGTAATCTCAAGGCTAAAACGGCTACCTTGTATCAGAGAGCCTAGTGCCTAAAGTGCTTTCTTACACAGCCTGCGTGAAAGTGTTCACTTTGTTTGAGTGTGTGTGTGTGGGACTGCGTAAAAACTTAAGACCAGGTTGTGTAAGAGTATGTGTGATTGCGTTTTCTTGTGTGTGTGTGTGTGTGTGTGTGCGCGCGCCCCTGTCTCTCTGTGTGTTTGCTTTCTCCAATCTCCTGTCGTCTCCTGCCCTCCTGCTCTCCTGAACAACGACTCTAGCCTTCACTGGGAGACTGAGCTGCTATAGAAACAAAATGGCTAGAACCTCCATCCCCATTGAAAACAATGCTTTTCTATGTGCTCGCAGATCACTACTAACCAGTGATATACGTTGCTCTGTGCTGTTATTGGTGAGTGGAGATAAATGATGAGGAATAGAAAAGCGTTTTTGTTCTTTGCATTCCTTCTCTATGGTTCTGCTTCCCTGGTCAGGTGATGAAGGACTTTATCCTCTCCAGAGACAGAGCTGAGGTTAGAGTCAGGACAACATGACTGGTGCAGAGAGGATGGGGAGAGAGAGAGGAGCGGGAGAGAGAGGATGGGGGGAGAGAGAGGATGGGGGGAGAGAGAGGAGGGGGAGAGAGAGCTAAGTAGTTATGGCTGAGAGGAGTCAGGACGTTGGTGTGTGTCCTTGACTGTGAGTGTGGGACTGGAGCCACCTGACGCAGTGCTGTGTGATGCGCGCACACACACACACACACACACAGCACCTTGACTCCCTTTCTGGCACAGTCACACATACTCCGAGCTTCTCTGCGGTCCAGGGACAGACTGGTGTGACTATTCTATTCTCGGCTCCTTGTCTGCTGTGTGAGTGTGGTAGAGATTGCGTGTGAAGGAGAGAGGGGGCCGTCTACTTTGCTTGGGCCTGTGAGTGCTGGGACAGAGTGATGTGATCCTCCCTCCCTCCCTCCATTGCTCTCATCAGTATGGGGAGCAGCCTGTGCGGCTCTCAGTACACCCCCCTGCCTGCCTGGAGTCTGTGGCTAACGCAGCTAACAGCCCAGTGGGGCTAACCGAGCTAGCTTCAGTCACTAGCATTTACTGTAACAAGGCTAATATAGTTAGCTTCAGCTAATACAGACAATTTACATTCAGCTAACTGGGGCTAGCGTCAGTAAGGCTAAGTAAGTTAGCGTGACCAAGGGGGCTGTCTTAGCTGGGAGTTTGGAGATGTGAAGACGAGGAAAAGGTAAGATGGGAACGGACTTTTGTAAAAGAGAAAGAGAAGCTTGATGCTCTAGCTCATACTGGTTTACCTGTTACCATCTCATTCTCTCTCATACTGGTTTATCTGTTACTATCTCATTCTCTCTCATACTGGTTTATCTGTTACCATCTCATTCTCTCTCATACTGGTTTATCTGTTACCATCTCTTTCTCTCTCATACTGGTTTATCTGTTACTATCTCATTCTCTCTCATACTGGTTTATCTGTTACCATCTCATTCTCTCTCATACTGGTTTATCTGTTACCATCTCATTCTCTCATACTGGTTTATCTGTTACGATCTCATTCTCTCTCATACTGGTTTATCTGTTACCATCTCATTCTCTCTCATACTGGTTTATCTGTTACCATCTCATTCTCTCTCATACTGGTTTATCTGTTACCATCTCATTCTCTCTCATACTGGTTTATCTGTTACCATCTCATTCTCTCTCATACTGGTTTATCTGTTACCATCTCATTCTCTCATACTGGTTTATCTGTCACCATCTCATTCTCTCATACTGGTTTATCTGTTACCATCTCATTCGCTCTCATACTGGTTTATCTGTTACCATCTCATTCTCTCATACTGGTTTATCTGTTACCATCTCGTTCTCTCATACTGGTTTATCTGTCACCATCTCATTCTCTCTCATACTGGTTTATCTGTTACCATCTCATTCTCTCTCATACTGGTTTATCTGTCACCATCTCATTCTCTCTCATACTGGTTTATCTGTCACCATCTCATTCTCTCTCATACTGGTTTATCTGTTACCATCTCATTCTCTCTCATACTGGTTTATCTGTTACATCTCATTCTCTCATACTGGTTTATCTGTTACCATCTCATTCTCTGTTTGTTGCTGTGGTGCGAAACATGGAGAACTTGCTGCATGATGTCTCACACACACACACACACACACACACACACACACACACACACACACACACACACAGACACAGACACAGACACAGACACAGACACAGACACAGACACAGCATGTATGCTGCTAGCGTACACACACGCATAAACATAAACACACACACTGAATGTATTTCAGGTCATGTCTGTGTTTATCTGTATGGGCTTGTTGAGTCTGCTCCCAGCTTGGTGAAGAACACTGACTGCTGGCGTTGTTATGCTGTGTCATTCTGTCTGTCTGAGATCAAGGTGAAACTCTTCAACTCTCTCCTCTGTCTCTCTCTTTGTTGTAAGTAGTGCTCTTTTATAGTGTGTGTGTGTGTGTGTGTATTCCAATATGTAGGTGTGTGTGTGACTTCGTGTTCCAGTGTTTGTGTGTGTGTTCCAGTGTATGTGTGTGTTCCCTGTGTGTGTTTGTGTGTTGTACAGGTAGCCTGACAGACTGTTAGCTCGGGCCAGTCCAACCAGGTTGATAAAGATCATATGACGTTACATCACTATAATGCAGTCCAGAGCCCAGTCAGCACTTCTCTCCTCCCCCCATTAGGTCATCACTCACTTTCCTTGAATCAACTCCTCTACTTTTTTTATTGCCCTCTCTCTCTATATTTCACCCTCTCTCTCTCTTTCTCTATATTTAACCCTCTCTCTCTCTTTCTCTCTTTCTATATTTCACCCTCTCTCTCTCTTTCTCTCTCTTTATATTTCACCCTCTCTCTCTTTCTCTCTCTATATTACACCCTCTCTCTATATATATATCTCACCCTCTCTCTATATATACATATCTCACCCTCTCTGTCTATATTTCACCCTCTCTCTCTATACACACATCTCACCCTCTCTCTCTTCATATTTCACTCTCTCTTTCTCTCTCTACATTTCACCCTCTCTCTCTATATATATTTCACCCTCTCTCTCTCTTTTTCTCTCTCTATATTTCACCCTCTCTCTCTATATTTCACCCTCTCTCTCTATATATATATATCTCACCCTCTCTCTATATATACATATCTCACCCTCTCTCTCTTTCTCTCTCTATATTTCACCCTCTCTCTCTATATATATTTCACCCTCTCTCTCTCTTTTTCTCTCTCTATATTTCACCCTCTCTCTATATATATATTTCACCCTCTCTCTATATATACATATCTCACCCTCCCTCTTTCTCTCTATATTTCACCCTCTCTCTATATATATTTCACCCTCTCTCTCTCTTTTTCTCTCTCTATATTTCACCCTCTCTCTCTATATATATTTCACCCTCTCTCTCTATATATATATATCTCACCCTCTCTATATATATATATATATATATATATCACCCTCTCTCTCTATATACATATCTCACCCTCTCTCTCTATATATGTTTCACCCTCTCTCTCTATATATACATATCTCACCCTCTCTCTCTATATATATATCACCCTCTCTCTCTATATACATATCTCACCCTCTCTCTATATATATATATATCACCCTCTCTCTCTATATACATATCTCACCATCTCTCTCTATATACATTTCACCCTCTCTCTCCCTTTTTCTCTCTCTATATTTCACCCTCTCTCTCTATATATATCTCACCCTGTCTCTATATATATATCACCCTCTCTCTATATATACATATCTCACCCTCTATATATATATATATATATATATATCACCCTCTCTCTATATATACATATCTCACCCTCTCTATCTATATATATTTCACCCTCTCTCTCTCTTTTTCTCTCTCTATATTTCACCCTCTCTCTCTTTATATATCTCACCCTCTCTCTATATATATATCACCCTCTCTCTCTATATACATATCTCACCCTGTCTCTATATATATATCACCCTCTCTCTCTATATACATATCTCACCCTCTCTCTCTATATATATATCACCCTCTCTCTCTATATACATATCTCACCCTCTATATATATATCACCCTCTCTCTCTATATACATATCTCACCCTCTCTCTCTATATATATATCACCCTCTCTCTCTATATATATATATCTCACCCTCTCTCTATATATATATATCACCCTCTCTCTCTATATACATATCTCACCCTCTCTCTCTATATATGTTTCACCCTCTCTCTCTATATATACATATCTCACCCTCTCTCTCTATATATAAAAATCACCCTCTCTCTCTATATACATATCTCACCCTCTCTCTCTCTATATATATATCACCCTCTCTCTCTATATACATATCTCACCATCTCTCTCTATATACATTTCACCCTCTCTCTCCCTTTTTCTCTCTCTATATTTCACCCTTTCTCTCTATATATATCTCACCCTCTCTCTATATATATATCACCCTCTCTCTCTATATACATATCTCACCCTCTATATATATATATATATATATCACCCTCTCTATATACATATCTCACCCTCTCTATCTATATATGTTTCACCCTCTCTCTCTCTTTTTCTCTCTCTATATTTCACCCTCTCTCTCTTTATATATCTCACCCTCTCTCTCTATATATATCACCCTCTCTCTCTATATACATATCTCACCCTGTCTCTCTATATATATCACCCTCTCTCTCTATATACATATCTCACCCTCTCTCTCTATATATATATCACCCTCTCTCTCTATATACATATCTCACCCTCTATATATATATTTCACCCTCTCTCTCTATATACATATCTCACCCTCTCTCTCTATATATATATATCACCCTCTCTCTCTATATACATATCTCACCCTCTCTATATATATATATTTCACCCTCTCTCTATATATACATATTTCACCCTCTCTCTCTATATACATATCTCACCCTCTCTCTCTATATATATATCACCCTCTCTCTATATATATATATATCACCCTCTCTCTCTCTATACATATCTCACCCTCTCTCTATATATATATTTCACCCTCTCTCTCTATATACATATCTCACCCTCTCTCTATATATATATCACCCTCTCTCTCTATATACATATCTCACCCTCTCTCTCTATATATATTTCACCCTCTCTCTCTATATACAGATCTCACCCTCTCTCTCTATATACATATCTCACCCGCTCTCTCTCTAAATATATCTCACCCTCTCTCTATATATACATATCTCACCCGCTCTCTCTCTATATATATCTCACCCTCTCTATCTATATACATATCTCACCCTCTCTCTCTATATACATATTTCACCCTCTCTCTCTCTATATATACATATCTCACCCACTCTCTCTCTATATATATCTCACCCTCTCTCTCTATATACATATCTCACCCTCTCTCTCTATATATATATCTCACCCTCTCTCTATATATACATATCTCACCCGCTCTCTCTCTATATTTCACCCTCTCTCTCTATATATATCTCACCCTCTCTCTCTATATATATCACCCTCTCTCTCTATATACATATCTCACCCTCTATATATATATATATATATATCACCCTCTCTCTCTATATACATATCTCACCCTCTCTATCTATATATATTTCACCCTCTCTCTCTCTTTTTCTCTCTCTATATTTCACCCTCTCTCTCTTTATATATCTCACCCTCTCTCTATATATATATCACCCTCTCTCTCTATATACATATCTCACCCTGTCTCTATATATATATCACCCTCTCTCTATATATACATATCTCACCCTCTCTATATATATATCACCCTCTCTCTCTATATACATATCTCACCCTCTATATATATATATCACCCTCTCTCTCTATATACATATCTCACCCTCTCTCTCTATATATATATCACCCTCTCTCTATATATATATATCTCACCCTCTCTCTCTATATATATATCACCCTCTCTCTCTATATACATATCTCACCCTCTCTCTCTATATATGTTTCACCCTCTCTCTCTATATATACATATCTCACCCTCTCTCTCTATATATATATCACCCTCTCTCTCTATATACATATCTCACCCTCTATATATATATATATCACCCTCTCTCTCTATATACATATCTCACCATCTCTCTCTATATACATTTCACCCTCTCTCTCCCTTTTTCTCTCTCTATATTTCACCCTCTCTCTCTATATATATCTCACCCTCTCTCTATATATATATCACCCTCTCTCTCTATATACATATCTCACCCTCTATATATATATATATATATATATCACCCTCTCTCTCTATATACATATCTCACCCTCTCTATCTATATATATTTCACCCTCTCTCTCTTTTTCTCTCTCTATATTTCACCCTCTCTCTCTTTATATATCTCACCCTCTCTCTCTATATATATCACCCTCTCTCTCTATATACATATCTCACCCTGTCTCTATATATATATCACCCTCTCTCTCTATATACATATCTCACCCTCTCTCTCTATATATATATCACCCTCTCTCTCTATATACATATCTCACCCTCTATATATATATCACCCTCTCTCTCTATATACATATCTCACCCTCTCTCTCTATATATATATCACCCTCTCTCTATATATACAAATCTCACCCTCTATATATATATATTCACCCTCTCTCTCTATATACATATCTCACCCTCTCTCTCTATATACATATCTCACCCTCTCTCTCTCTATATATATCACCCTCTCTCTCTATATACATATCTCACCCTCTCTCTATATATATATTTCACCCTCTCTCTCTATATACATATTTCACCCTCTCTCTCTATATACATATCTCACCCTCTCTCTATATATATATATCACCCTCTCTCTCTATATATATATATCACCCTCTCTCTCTATATACATATCTCACCCTCTCTCTATATATATATTTCACCCTCTCTCTCTATATACATATCTCACCCTCTCTCTATATATATATCACCCTCTCTCTCTATATACATATCTCACCCTCACTCTCTATATATATTTCACCCTCTCTCTCTATATACAGATCTCACCCTCTCTCTCTATATACATATCTCACCCGCTCTCTCTCTCTATATATCTCACCCTCTCTCTATATATACATATCTCACCCGCTCTCTCTCTATATATATCTCACCCTCTCTATCTATATACATATCTCACCCTCTCTCTCTATATACATATATCACCCTCTCTCTCTATATACATATCTCACCCTCACTCTCTATATATATTTCACCCTCTCTCTCTATATACAGATCTCACCCTCTCTCTCTATATACATATCTCACCCGCTCTCTCTCTCTATATATCTCACCCTCTCTCTATATATACATATCTCACCCGCTCTCTCTCTATATATATCTCACCCTCTCTATCTATATACATATCTCACCCTCTCTCTCTATATACATATTTCACCCTCTCTCTCTATATATACATATCTCACCCACTCTCTCTCTATATATATCTCACCCTCTCTCTCTATATACATATCTCACCCTCTCTCTCTATATATATATCTCACCCTCTCTCTATATATATTTAACCCTCTCTCTCTATACATATATCGCACCCTCTCTCTCTATATTTCCCCCTCTCTCTCTATATCTCACCTTCTCTCTATATATGTATCTCACCCTCTCTCTCTCTTTCTCTCTCTCTATATCTCACCCTCTCTCTCTATACATATCTCACCCTCTCTCTATATATATATCTCACCCTCTCTCTCTCTATATTTCACCCTCTCTCTCTATATAAGTACCTCAACCTCTCTCTCTCTATATATTTCACCCTCTCTCTCTGTATACATATCTCACCCGCTCTCTCTCTATATATATCTCAGCCTCTCTATCTATATACATATCTCACCCTCTCTCTCTATATACATATTTCACCCTCTCTCTCTATATACATATCTCACCCACTCTCTCTATATATATATCTCACCCTCTCTCTCTATATACATATCTCACCCTCTCTCTCTATATATATATCTCACCCTCTCTCTATATATACATATCTCACCCGCTCTCTCTCTATATTTCACCCTCTCTCTCTATACACATATCTCACCCTCTCTCTCTCTATATTTCACCCTCTCTCTCTATATATATATCTCACACTCTCTCTATATGTACATATCTCACCCTCTCTCTCTATATATTTCACCCTCTCTCTCTATACATATATCGCACCCTCTCTCTCTATATTTCACCCTCTCTCTCTATATACATATTTCACCCTCTCTCTCTATACACATATCTCACCCTCTCTCTATATATATATATCTCACCCTCTCTTTCTATATTTCCCCCTCTCTCTCTATATCTCACCCTCTCTCTATATATGTATCTCACCCTCTCTCTCTCTTTCTCTCTCTCTATATCTCACCCTCTCTCTCTATACATATCTCACCCTCTCTCTATATATATATCTCACCCTCTCTCTCTCTATATTTCACCCTCTCTCTCTATATAAGTACCTCAACCTCTCTCTCTATATATATTTCACCCTCTCTCTCTGTATACATATCTCACCCTCTCTCTCTATATATATATCTCAGCCTCTCTATCTATATACATATCTCACCCTCTCTCTCTATATACATATTTCACCCTCTCTCTCTATATACATATCTCACCCACTCTCTCTCTATATATATCTCACCCTCTCTCTCTATATACATATCTCACCCTCTCTCTCTATATATATATCTCACCCTCTCTCTATATATACATATCTCACCCGCTCTCTCTCTATATTTCACCCTCTCTCTCTATACACATATCTCACCCTCTCTCTCTCTATATTTCACCCTCTCTCTCTATATATATATCTCACACTCTCTCTATATGTACATATCTCACCCTCTCTCTCTATATATTTCACCCTCTCTCTCTATACATATATCGCACCCTCTCTCTCTATATTTCACCCTCTCTCTCTATATACATATTTCACCCTCTCTCTCTATACACATATCTCACCCTCTCTCTATATATATATATCTCACCCTCTCTTTCTATATTTCCCCCTCTCTCTCTATATATCACCCTCTCTCTCTATATGTATCTCACCCTCTCTCTCTCTTTCTCTCTCTCTATATCTCACCCTCTCTCTCTATACATATCTCACCCTCTCTCTATATATATATCTCACCCTCTCTCTCTCTATATTTCACCCTCTCTCTCTATATAAGTACCTCAACCTCTCTCTATATATATATTTCACCCTCTCTCTCTGTATACATATCTCACCCTCTCTCTCTATATCCATATCTCACCTTCTCTCTATATATATATTTCACCCTCTCTCTCTGTATACATATTTCACCCTCTCTCTCTGTATACATATCTCACCCTCTCTCTCTATATACATATCTCACCTTCTCTCTATATATATATTTCACCCTCTCTCTCTATATACATATTTCACCCTCTCTCTCTATATAAATATCTCACCCTCTCTCTCTATATATATTTCACCCTCTCTCTCTATATACATATCTCACCCTCTCTCTCTATATACATATCTCACCCGCTCTCTCTCTATATATATCTCACCCTCTCTCTATATATACATATCTCACCCGCTCTCTCTCTATATATATCTCACCCTCTCTATCTATATACATATCTCACCCTCTCTCTCTATATACATATTTCACCCTCTCTCTCTATATACATATCTCACCCTCTCTCTCTCTATATATATCTCAGCCTCTCTATCTATATACATATCTCACCCTCTCTCTCTATATACATATTTCACCCTCTCTCTATATACATATCTCACCCACTCTCTCTCTATATATATCTCACCCTCTCTCTCTATATACATATCTCACCCTCTCTCTCTATATATATATCTCACCCTCTCTCTATATATACATATCTCACCCGCTCTCTCTCTATATTTCACCCTCTCTCTCTATACACATATCTCACCCTCTCTCTCTATATTTCACCCTCTCTCTCTATATATATATCTCACACTCTCTATATGTACATATCTCACCCTCTCTCTCTATATATTTCACCCTCTCTATACATATATCGCACCCTCTCTCTCTATATTTCACCCTCTCTCTCTATATACATATTTCACCCTCTCTCTCTATACACATATCTCACCCTCTCTCTATATATATATATCTCACCCTCTCTTTCTATATTTCCCCCTCTCTCTCTATATCTCACCCTCTCTCTCTATATGTATCTCACCCTCTCTCTCTCTTTCTCTCTCTCTATATCTCACCCTCTCTCTCTATACATATCTCACCCTCTCTCTATATATATATCTCACCCTCTCTCTCTCTATATTTCACCCTCTCTCTCTATATAAGTACCTCAACCTCTCTCTATATATATATTTCACCCTCTCTCTCTGTATACATATCTCACCCTCTCTCTCTATATCCATATCTCACCTTCTCTCTATATATATATTTCACCCTCTCTCTCTGTATACATATTTCACCCTCTCTCTCTGTATACATATCTCACCCTCTCTCTCTATATACATATCTCACCTTCTCTCTATATATATATTTCACCCTCTCTCTCTATATACATATTTCACCCTCTCTCTCTATATACATATCTCACCCTCTCTCTCTATATATATTTCACCCTCTCTCTCTATATACATATCTCACCCTCTCTCTCTATATACATATCTCACCCGCTCTCTCTCTATATATATCTCACCCTCTCTCTATATATACATATCTCACCCGCTCTCTCTCTATATATATCTCACCCTCTCTATCTATATACATATCTCACCCTCTCTCTCTATATACATATTTCACCCTCTCTCTCTATATACATATCTCACCCACTCTCTCTCTCTATATATCTCACCCTCTCTCTCTATATACATATCTCACCCTCTCTCTCTATATATATATCTCACCCTCTCTCTATATATACATATCTCACCCGCTCTCTCTCTATATTTCACCCTCTCTCTCTATACACATATCTCACCCTCTCTCTCTCTATATTTCACCCTCTCTCTATATATATATATCTCACACTCTCTCTATATGTACATATCTCACCCTCTCTCTCTATATATTTCACCCTCTCTCTCTATACATATATCGCACCCTCTCTCTCTATATTTCACCCTCTCTCTCTATATACATATTTCACCCTCTCTCTCTATACACATATCTCACCCTCTCTCTCTATATATCTCACCCTCTCTCTCTATATTTCCCCCTCTCTCTCTATATCTCACCCTCTCTCTCTATACATATCTCACCCTCTCTCTATATATATATCTCACCCTCTCTCTCTATATATTTCACCCTCTCTCTCTATATAAGTACCTCAACCTCTCTCTCTATATATATTTCACCCTCTCTCATTGTATACATATCTCACCCTCTCTCTCTATATATATCTCACCCTCTCTCTCTCTCTCTCTTTCTCTCTCTATATCTCACCCTATCTCTTTATTTATTTCACCCTCTCTCTCTCTCTGTATATATATATATTATTTATCTCACCCTCTCTCTATATATCTCACCATCTCTCTTTCTCTCTCTATATATCTCACCCTATCTCTCTATTTATTTCACCCTCTCTCTCTCTGTATATATATATATATATCACCCTCTCTCTCTATATCTCACCCTCTTTCTCTCTATATCTCACCCTCTCTATATCTCACCCTCTCTCTCTATATATCTCACCCTCTTTCTCTCTATATCTCACCCTCTCTCTCTATATATCTCACCCTCTCTCTCTCTCTATATATATATCTCACCCTCTCTTTCTCTCTCGCTCTCTCAATTCAATTTGCTTTTTTGGACAACGTAACAATGTCCATATTGCCAAAGCTTACTTTGGATATTTACAATATTAAGATAATAAGAATCAAAATTGTCAACGGGACAACAGTAACAACAATAACCAAGGGTCAAAATAACCAAAATAACAATAAGCATACAATAGAGGACATGTGCAGGTTGATAGGTCTGTCAGACACTGTCCCTCATCTTATGGCAGGCAGCAATGTAGTGCGCTGCCAACCCACAGCTCTCTGCGTCCTCCCCCAACAGGACTGGTAGCCTATCCTCATCAGAGAGGTCTTTGAAACCTTCAATAAGGGTTTCAAATATGGGGAAATGACACTCTAATTGTTTTATATTTTTGACATTTTGTCAGGAAATGCAGCTCCGTCTCAGGTTCTGCTGTGGTGCAGTGGTTGCACAGCCTTTCCTCTACAGGGAGCCATGTTTTCCCGTGTCTACCCTTCTCAATGGCAAGGCTGTGCTCACTGAGCCTGCACTTTGTCAAGGTTTTTCTAAGGTTTTGATCAGTAACCATGGTCAAATAGTTAGCCACGGTGTACTGTCGATTTAGGGCCAGATAGCACTGCATTTTGCTTTGTGCTTGTGTTTCCCAATAAGCAATGTAGTTCTGTTTTGATTGTGCTGTAATTTGGTTTATTCTGATTGATTGGATGTTCTGGTCCTGAGGCTTCAGTGTGTTTGTAGAACAGGTTTGTGAACTCAGCCCCAGGACCAGCTGGATGAGGGGACTATTTTCTTTGCTCAGTTCTTGGCATTGCAGGGCTTGGTAATGATATGAGAGGGGGTCACTGTATTTTAGATGTTTCTAAAACTTAATTGCTCTTTTTTGAGTTTTTATTATTAGTGGATATTGGCCTAATTCTGCCCTGTATGCATTTGTAATTTTCCTCTGTACATGTAGGAGAATCTTACAGAACTCTGCATGCAGGGTTTCAATGGGGTGTTTGTTCCATTTGGTTAAATTTTGTTTTGCAAGTGGACCCCACACCTCGCTGGCATAAAGTGCAATTGGTTCAATTAGTTTTAGCCAAAGTTGAATAGGTATTTCAATTTGAATTCTCTCTCTCTATCTAAACTCAGCGGAGAAAAAAACTTCCCTTTTTCAAGACCCTGTCTTTCAACGATAATTAGTAAAAATCCAAATAACTTCACAGATCTTCATTGCAAAGGGTTAAAACACTGTTTCCCATGCTTGTTCAATGAACCATAAACAATTAATGAACATGCACCTGTGGAACGGTCGTTAAGACACTAACAACTTACAGACGGTAGGCAATTAAGGTCACAGTTATGAAAACTTAGGACACTAAAGAAGACTTTCTACTAACTCTGAAAAACACAAAAAAAAGAT